>NC_056742.1:207974100-208154100 GCF_019279795.1 Protopterus annectens | reverse complement strand
TTCACTATCACCCTCCCCCTTCTGTTTATCTTCTTCACACACACACACACACACACACCCACGTATGTATGTGTGTACATATATATATATATATATATATATTTATTTATTTATATATATATATATATATATATATATATATATATATATATATATATATATATATGTGAGTGTGTATGTGTGTGTGTGTGTGTGTATACATATGTGTGATGTGCGTGTATGTGTTTGACATGAAGCTCTTAATGTGATGCAAAAAGGATACTGATATCCATATTCCTGCCCATTTAATAAAATCTGTTTATGCTATATATTTGACCAAGTTTCATACTCCCGCAGCTCTGAAGAGACACAGTGGCAAACAGTTTAGGATATTTCCTGGTATCTGCAAGGTTCTTATTAATTGTGTTGCAGACTGTTGACCTTACATGACCACTACTTGAAGCTGAAGTAAATATTTGATCTGTAAGCCTCACTTCTAATCTTAACCTCTACATATTGCACATGTAACCTGGAACATTGCCTCTGTACTCTCCCTCCCAGTACCCCTCACTGCCTTTCAACAAATGAATCCATTTTGGATGGTGTTAACAAAGTACAAAGTTCGGTGTCTTGAGCTAGTTATGTGTTTGGTTAGTATATGGAGACATGTTTTTTCCGTATATGTGTATCTGAGGTAAATTGGTGTAATTCTCACAACTATATTTATCTTTATGGGGGATTTTTTTATTTAGGAGATTATGATCATTGTCAGATCTTATTATCTAGCATCCTTTGTGATAGATTAACTTATTGCCCTATTTTCCTGACTTATACATTAATAGGAGGACATTTTCAATAGCATTCATATTCATGTGGTTTCTGTTCTTTTATGAAAGTAATTCACTATTTGGATTTCTCAGTACATGTATTGTTGGGTATTGTTTGTATTCAGTTTGATCTGATTGGATATCTGCTGGTCTCAGAATAACTTCCCAAAAAAAAAACTTTTTTCTTTCTGGTTTGAACAAGAGTCCCTATTGCCTTTTTTAATTTTTATCCCCAGGGTGTGGGTTTATTACCATTATTTGTGGGCTAGTTGGATAGCTTTTTTGCACAAGGTACTTCAGCCTTTGGTCCCCTTCATGGATCTATTATATTTACTGGAGTTTGGGTGGACTAACTGTGAGCTTATTGTCATGGACTTGGAAAGTGTTCTTAATGAGTTATGTACTGATAAAGATGGCATCAGAGTGTTTGGCATTACAAATATGAACAGCACTAACCAGAATCTTTCCGATTTGAATCCTATGGACGGCTGCAATTTAGCCATCAGCAAACTAGGCAGGGGGATGAAAACCCTGAGAGGAAATATTTGGCATCTTAAGCTCTTTAGAGCATATGAAAATAAGGATATTGTGCCTAGAAGCCTCAGAGTTTGGGTCCAGCCTTTGGTTGGTAGGCTGGATGAGACTATGACTAAGGATTAGGATTCTGCACTTCAGCAGGCCTCTATGTCCTTTGTACACATTTTGAGTTCATATTATGAACGAATGATCAACCTAAATATAGCTGAAGTTAAAATGTGCTGTGAGGAAACCAGAAAGTTTGAGGGTCAGCCAAAGTATGTCACTTGTTTTGAATAAGCTATCTAAGGAACTTTTAAGTTTTGAAAAACAGACGTGATAAAAAAATGAGAAAATTCAATAGGGACGTAACAGATTATCACAGGGGCAAACCCTTTGAGTTGTCCAAATCAGTGAAGTTTTCCGACACCAGTAGATCCATGAAGGTCAATAGTAAGAAAAGACCCAGATCCATTCTTAAAAGGATGGATACTAACTTCAGCAGTACATCGGTTGAGGAATCCTCCTATACTGATATAGATGGTGCCAGCACCCATGATTCTCCCACCCCAAAAAACGCAATATGGATCACCCTTTAGAACTGGTGGGAGGTGGGGGGGGCAGGAAACATAGGAATAGGGACAGGAATAACTATGGTGGAGGAACTGTTACAGATTCTCATGGCACATTAGGCCACAATTGTCAAAATGTTTTGAATATTTCCAGTGTAATTTTAAAAGAAGAGTAAAAGCAACTCTTTAATAAAGGTTTGAACTATGTGCCTGTTTTTTTTTTGTGGATGAAAGTACTATGGTATCTGATTTATATGATTTCTGCCATAGAGTCAATCTTAAGTTGTTTTCTCTGGTGATAATACTCAAAGATCTAATGATTTTAGGTTTTACAGGTCGGATTTTCAGCCTCCGATGAACAAACATGTCTCTATTTTTTCCAGGCTGTCCTCAGGGATTTACATTTCAACATGGGGGATTCTTTAGTACTGGGTCATACTCTTACAACTGGGCAAAATGAAGCATTATGCCAGCTTAAGAACAACCATAGTGTGGTTATTTTACCTGCAGATAAAGGAGGAGCTGTAGTCGTAATGGATACAGATTATTATCTGGATGAGGGTAAGGGAGAGTTGTCCAACCCACGGCATTATATGGCTATGCCCCTAGATCCCACGCCAAATTTTAAGAGGGATATTGATTCATTTTTGAGTCAGGTGGTAGAAGAGGGTATTATTAGTGAAATGACCAAAACCCATCTCACTGTTAGGGACACACAGAAACAGATTTTGTACCTTTTACCGAAAATTCATAAATCTTTAACAAAGCCTCCAGGTCAACCTATAGTGTCTGGGATTGGTTCCTTGACCAAATCTCTCTCAGCATTTTTGACCCAGTATCTTAAACCCCTCTTGACTCGTTTTAGGGCATGAATACAGGATACCACACAGTTTTTGAAAATTATATTGGAAACACAATTGGAACCTGGGTGGTTGCTTTGCACCCTTGATGTTAAGGCCCTGTATACTAATATTCCCCATTGGGCCGGTCTTGAGGCCCTACAGTTTTGGCTGGAACGTGCCAATCTATATTCTGCAGGTTTTAATACATTGCTCCTATGTATGGCAGAACCTGTATTAACTAAGAACATTTTTTACTTCCAGGGAGAATGCTATTGGCAAATACAGGGCACGGCCATGGGTGCTTCTTTTGCACCAATTTATGCAGATCTGTTCATGGCCTACCTGGAAGAACAACTTATTTATGATTCTTCACATAATCTTTTTTTGGATGAAAATGACATTTGGTGAAGATATTTGGATGATTGCTGGATGGTATGGCGGGCTGATACAAATAATTTGGATGAGTTTATTCGATACCTGAATGAAAATAAATGGGGTATTGAATTCACTCTAAATATGGACATTGAAGAAATCAATTTTTAGGATGTCACTGTTTGGAGGAATGTGGATAATACTCTAAGTACTAGAGTATTCTGCAAATACCCCCAATACAATAGTTTGCTCCATGCTACTAGTTTACATGCTTGCCATACCATCCGCAACATCCCCAAATCTCAATTTCTCTGTATAAAGAGAATTAGTTCCACCATGCAGGATTATGATCTGCCACACCAAGATCTTTGTGACAGGTGCAGAAATAGGGGATACAAGGAATTTGACATTATATCAGCTAGTAATTGGGTTAGTTGTCAGTATAGGGATTCTTTATTGGAATGCAAAACCAAAACTAGAGCAGACCCTGCTGACACTATTAGGTTTGTAACCACCTATGGGAGCAACATCAACACTCTTAGAGATACTATACATACACACTGGAATATTCTGTTGGCTAATGATGACTTAAGGACAGTGTTAGGGACCACATGTCAGTTTTCATTTAGGAAGGGCAAAACATTGGGGTCCTACTTTTCCCATTTCAAACATACTGGCAACACTGTAGTTATATTCATAACAACCATGAAATCAAAGCATTATATAGACATTGTATGACACATACTAATGTGGAATTCCATTTCCTGATTATTGATAGAATTATTGGGAATAGAAATAATAAACAGGGATGGCACAGTATCCTAAACAAAAAAGAAAAATATTGGATCATTAAGTTGGGGGGGGCTTGGCCTGGACTTAATGACCACTTATAATGATGCATTCTTAATATTTTTCATGGGACCTATTTTGTTTAGATCAGGTTTGCACAGTTCAATCGTTTTTATTCTCTATTGGAAATTATATATCTTGGTGCATATTTATATGTATATTATTTTCTTAGACTGGTGCTGATTTGGTTATAGGCTGACCTTTTTGAACTGTCATTTGTGTTTTATGGAAGGAGAGACTTTTGGTGTTGTAGTGGGCAGGGCTATTTTCTATTGATGGGGGGGTCTATTTTGGTAGGATTGTGTGTTTTGTTTTACAATGTATTTCCACTGATGAAGGCTTTGCAGCTGAAACTGGTATGGACAATAAAAGGGTTTAGCCTTTTGGCTTAATCCAAACTTTTTTTGTTTTTGTGTGCCTTTTTCCCACATGCTGGCTATTCATGTTCACTTCAGGATTAGGTTCAGCCTTGCATTGTCGTATGTGCAGAGTGCTTTCTACTCTGCAAAGTACAAAGTGAACCCTTAAAATCATAAATTTTCCTCATGTAATTAGCTGAACAGTGTATTCTGCAGGGCTACCCAAAAGCACACCCATGTAAATGCCTAATACAGAAATAAGAATAGCCTGGCTAGTATATGAGGCAGAATCCTATTTGATTCAGTGAAATCCCTTTAAGGGGGCTTGCATCAAGGTCCATAAATGGGCTTGCATCAATGCCCATCCCAGAGTTTCCTTTGCATGCAAGTACATTTGAGACTTGCTAGTGGAAATCCTGAAATCCTGAAATAGCGATACAAAATAAGCAAAAATTTAGACTTCAATATATTAAGTCCAAGATCACTTTTCATTTGAGTATTCCATTTTCTCTGATATACGGCAATCTTGGAGATAGTGTATATGTGTATATATATATATATATATATATATATATATATGTATGTGCATGTATGAATATAAATATATATATATATATATATATATATATATATATATATATATATATATATATATTGGCCGGGATTCACTAATCCTCCATGTAAGACTAACTAAGTCTTACTCGGAGACTGCAGTCTAAGAGTATGACATCAGTGCGTCATGCATATGCATGAGGGTGCACTGACTCAACTCTAAGGCTAACACGGAGCATGCACGAGTGCAGGGGGCATGTCAGACTGCCGAGCAGTCCAAATATCCATGCCATGCAAGTGCCTAAACAGCAAATGCCACCAGACATGAGCAAGTCTGCTCAAATGTGTATATCTCCAACACTACACTCCCCCACATTCCAAACCCGTGCACAAATATAATAAAATGTAAAATCTTTTTTTTTCTCATTCCAGATATAGCTGCCCATATTTCCACATGTGTGATCGGGTTTGCCCATTGCTTAGCTACAGTTAGCAGTTCAGACATCGAAGAGGATAATAAACTACTTATATGCAAATTAAGCTAAATAGCAATAGCGTAGTGGTAGAGCCTTCGCACAAAGAGGAGGCATTCCCGTTCGAGTCCCACCACTCCCCTTCCCATTTTCTGTAGTAAATCTGTGCATAAAATTAATTCCGGGCATTTACCTTTTAAATATTAGTACAATGCATTGAAATGGCCTATGTAGTAGTGAACGATATTTTATATATATAAATATATATATATATATATATATATATATATATATATATAAAGGTGAAATGGTCATGCATACTGATAAATTCATAAGTAATGTATCTTAAGCAGTGTGAAACACTGCTAAGCAAAGTTAACCAGTATTAAGCATAGTTAAATATAACTGCTCATAGCTAAGCAGTGCTTTAACTAGCGCAATAGCTTTGCACGGAGCTGAGCATCGCGCCAACTAGCGCAAACAAAATACGTTTGCGCGGAGCTATGCACCGCACTAACTAGTGCAACATTGGGCAACGGACAACGTCGGTAAACATAGAGCAACATTGGGCAATGTTGAGCAAAGTAGGCTAAACACAGCCACACCTCCTACTGGTCAGGCCAGTAGTAAAATAAAAAGCAATGACAGGCCTCGAACCCGGGATAGTGTGCACCATAATCACAGTACGGATCAACTAAGCCATGAAAACATTTGATGGTCATGGACTGTCAACACACATATACATATTAATCAAAATTTACCCAGTGCTAAGCAGGTGTGCACTCAACTGAGAATTTTCAAATCTGGCCAATCACAAATAAGTGTGGGAAATGAGGCATATTTAAGCTCCATAGGCAGGAATACTTGCCATAACTGGTTGTAGTTCCCATCTGCAGGCAGCAATGGCACTTCTGAGTGCAACGGTGGGGCATTGAGGAGTGAAAAGTGATGGTTTGGCTCCTCATCCATCATCATGATGCTAGACTCCTGCAGGGCCATTTCCAGGGCATGGAATACAAAGTGGAAGCCTGGAACTGTCTCGCACATGAACTCACCAGTGCCACCGGCGTTCCTCGGACTGGTGAGCAGGTCAGACACCACCATGCAGACCTGAAGAGATGCAAGCAGGACCAACTGAACCAATGAATACAGGAGGTCCGTGGGACAGAAAATGCCCCACTACTGTGTAGGTAGACATGGAATGAAGTATGTAAAAATTGCTAGTGTAGTCAATAGTATGGATAGGTATATGTCTCAATATCACTTCAGTTACTTCACAGATGCAGGTGTCCGTGCTGTGAATCAGCAACCCTATGCAGATTGGCTGCTAAGGCTGTGCCATCAGGCAGGTTAGTAATTATTCTGCATGCATTGTTATATAAAATAAGTGAGAGAGCCTGACAAAATATGTCATAGCCCAATAATAAAGGTATAATAAGGCATGAATAACCTCTCTGCATGTACTGTTATGTAAAATAAGTGAGAGAGCCTTTCATCAAGAATTGATTAAATTGTTTATCAAACATGGCTGTGAACTGTTGGAGACAATATGTAAACATTATGAAATACAGGCTACAGAAATTATGCAGGCAGCAACCAGGTTAAATGAGACGATTCAGCAACATACAAACTTCGCACGATACCAGTACGACGATGACAGAATTTTCTTCAGCATTGATCAGTACATCAATAAAATTACAGAAGGCAAGTACAAGAAATTAGATCGGGACAGGGTGGCATATAGTAGTGGAACAGCATATCCGAAACCTCCCCCCTCCCAGGTAAAAAGTAACCCAGTTTCAACATTTACCCACCAGGATAACAATAATGAAGAGGGTGATTTGGGGACTAATGACATTTTAGACAATGACAGTAGTAACAGTTTAAATCTTTTGCCACAACAAACCAATGAAAACAATGTTCCTGGTGGTTTGACCCAAGCAGGGACCCCACCAAAGATCATCAAATTTTCGGATGGGGGCCTTGCATTACAATCTAAGGAAAACCACCTATTACGGCAACAACTATGTGAACAGGAACAACATCAACACTCGAGGGAGGAGGGGGAGGTAAGTGTGGATGTCACCAATCAATTAACCATACTTTACAATTCAACTAAAGACTTTAAAATTTTAAATTTTAGCTCAGTCAATATAGAACTTGACGTTATTGAGTTATTAGCTCGTGGCACTACCTTTGTTCCTACTAACCGAGCTAATTTGGTCAAAACCATTATTGACCTTAAATTATTTTTAAGGAAACTGAATTTCAGTATGTATTTTGGCAGTGAAAATGCAGAAACTAACAACCCGCATATTTCTAGCACATTTATAACACCTATGCACCCTGTACTGACTTTATTTGAACAAATGTGTGAGAATGATTTTAGAAACATGCTTTATTCGAATGCGAAGAATACTGTAAGTTCTAACATTACTAATACTAAAAGGATATCTTTGCAGTTACTAAAAGAAGCTGGTATTAGATTTCTGCAACCGGACAAAGGTGGTGGTTTGGTCATCATGACTCAACAACAGTATGTTGAGAAAATGTTGTCTACCTTAATAATGTAGCATACCAAGTATCATCTAAGAATGAATTAAACCAAGCATATCATATTATAAAATACTTATTCAATGATTTTTTCATTGAGGGAAAGATTGATTTGACCACCTTAAATTATTTGACTATGCTTACACCTAGAATACCTATCCTCTTTGGTATACCTAAAATACATAAATCTTTGATTAACCCACCTATGAGACTATTAGTCGATGCATGTAATAGTATGTTGTATCCTTGTGCTAAAATGATAGACAGAATCTTGACAAAATATGTTTCCAAAGAAAAAGCTATATGTAAGGATTTGTGGTCATTTTTACATCATATTAATAATTTTGAGTTTAGTGATACACTCAGTTTTTTAACCATAGATGTAAAAGATTTATATACTTGTATACCACACACTGAAGGCATAGAATATGTAAGTTTTATTTTATGGAAACATGGTGCCCCTCAGACTGAAGTGAAACTAATCGAGGAAATGTTAGATATTGTCTTGTCCTACAATTTTTTCACCTTTGACAACAATATTTACTTGCAAAAAATAGGCGTAGCCATGGGGTCGCCATGCGGGGCTAGTTTTACGAACCTGGTTATAGCCTATTGGGAAAAAGAACTAGCAAGTAGAAACATTAACATCATGAATAAAATTAAATATTGTACATGATTCTTGGACAACATTTTCATTCTATTAGAGGGTAATGAAATTTTAGCAACTTAACTAGTATCATTATTTAATTCTAGTTCTGATTTTCTAACCTTCACATCTACATACAGCAACAACAGGATAAGCTATTTGGATGTTGATTTATGTAAAGATCTAACTAACAAGGTTTTCTATGCCAATATACATAGAAAAGAAACGTATTCTAATACCTTTTTACCTTACAGTAGCAGTCATCCTTCTTATCTGAAGAAATCTGTAATTAAAGGTCAGTTAGTACGTGCAGCTCGAATGGTTTGTAGGAATGGTCACTTCTATAAGGAATGCAAACTTTTAGGAACTATGTTTATGAGAAGAGGTTATCCCAAACAACTTGTAGATGATTTGATCCAAGAAGTAACCACTAAAAGAGAGATAGGTATATACCAACCAATTCTTAGTGTCATTAATAACAGTTAGCCATTGTTCGTACTACGGATCTTCCATCAGTGAATTTAGCTTTTATCACTCCTTTAATTTAGATAGTGACATTATTACTTTAATTATGAATAAAACTTGGAACATCATCACCAATGACAATGTTATTAGCAAAAAACTCCCATCTAAACCAAAAATAGTATGGAAAAAAGGGAGAAATCTTAAACAAATTATACAAACTAACATTAGTACATTGTCATGGCGGACAGGTATGTTCCATTGTAACATGTGTAAATATTGTTCAGATATGAACACAGGAGAAAGTTTTAACATCAGGAATGTCATGTATCATGTAAAACATAAATTTAGTTGTTCATCATCAGGAGTTGTATACCTTGTTAAGTGTCAACTATGCCCTGCATTTTATTTTGGGAAGACTGACAGGAAGTTGCGTGAGCGAGTATACAAGCACCTGTATGCCATTAAGAAAAACAAAACAGACAATGCACTAGCTAAGCATGTCGCTGAAAATACTAACCATACTTTTTTGTTTAGAGCAGTTGATACCATAATGCCAGATAGTCGCGAAGGATCTTATCATGTATTATTGGAAGTTTTAGAGTTGTATTGGCAGATACATTGTTTTGCTAATGCTCCCCCTGGATTGAATGAAACATGTTTACTGTACCCTATTTTGAAGTTAAAGAGTTTGCGTCGTTGAAACATTACTATTATGTTCAGACTTAAAATTGCCATTTTATGTAGAGTTTTCTAGT
The DNA here is from genome assembly GCF_019279795.1 of Protopterus annectens. Taxonomy (NCBI): domain Eukaryota; kingdom Metazoa; phylum Chordata; order Ceratodontiformes; family Protopteridae; genus Protopterus; species Protopterus annectens. Next base: position 208,144,340 of record NC_056742.1, on the reverse strand, counting down.
TCACATTAGTTTAACATTATTAGACAATTATTTTGGGATATTCGCATACTTGGTGTAATAGTCATTTGATCTACAATGTTTTGTAATAGTTCTTGCATTGTCTTTGTCTTATAAGACATGAAATTAGGTATTTCATTCTTATTTAGTAAATCCTGGTGTGCGAACAATTAGTTAATGTATAGGTTTTAATATTACTGTACACATAAATTAAATTGTTTTAATTAATTTTAAAAGTCCTTAAGTGTGTGTTGTACATTCAAACATATAAATTGGGACATTTGATAGTACTTATAAGTATAATTTGTTTATTCTCTTACATGAATGAGCAAGTTATATTTATTGAATACATGTTTAATATTCACCACAAGTATCAACAATATATGTAATATATGTAATATAGTTAGTATATATAAATATATAGTACGCATGATTTTTGGTGTGTGTGGACTGTGATCAAAGTTATGTGATCAGCTGTAATACTTGTTATTTTTTTATAGTGCATATAACAGAACTAGATAGATTGCCATGTATACATTTTTGATATATTTATTGTTTACTAGCAAATGGTTAGGTGGCTAACAACCATTACGATATATAGTCTGACACAAACCTATCTGGTTCCAATTTGTATATTTTAATTGCAACAGTGGAGAGTTCACGTTATTATTGTTTTATTTATTTGTAGAAAATAATTAAGACTTTATGTGTGTACAATTACTATTGAATTGTCTATGAATGCAATATATTATATACAGTTTTAAAAGGAAACACTGATTGTGCCATTAGGTTGGAGTGCGTTACATGTTGTTAGTTACTTAGTAACGGCACTTGTAATATAGCACCAATGACTGCATTTAAACCTTATAGTTGTTTCAGTTCTCTTTGTCTGAAGAAGTCCCACAACCTGTGAGATGAAAAGTGCTTAACTTCATGGTTGGTAAATAAAGTGTTCTTCTTTTTTTACAAGCAAGTGTTGCTTTTCATCGAACTTGTACTTTTGGACAGTATTACATTTGGAGTGCCTGCTTCAGTTCAAACAAAACTTTATATGTGCAGGTCTGTTTTCACATTGGAGCCAGCATTTCCAGTTTGTTGTTTTCAATAGTTTTGCAGTCTTTATTGTTTGGTACAGCCACACCTCCTACCAGTCAGGCCAGTAGTAAAATAAAAAGCAATGACAGGCCTCGAACCTGGGATAGTGTGCACCATAATCACAGTACTGATCCACTAAGCCATGGCAGCATTTGATGTTCATGGACTGTCCACACACATATACATATTAATCAAAATCTACCCAGTGCTAAGCAGGTGTGCACTCAGCTGAGAATTTTCAAATCCGGCCAATCACAAATAAGTGCGGGAAATGAGGCATATTTAAACTCCATAGGTGGGAAAACTTGCCATAACTGGTTGTAGCTCCCATCTGCAGGCAGCAATGGCTGGTGTCGGAGAGGGCTCTCGCTTCTGAGCGCAATGGTGGGGCATTGAGGAGTCAAAAGTGATGGTTTGGCTCTTCGTCCATCATCATGATGCTAGACTACTGCAGGGCCAGTTCCAGGGCACGGAATACAAAGCGGAAGCCTGCAACTGTCTCGCACATGAGCTCACCAGTGCCACAGGCATTCCTCAGACTGGTGAGCAGGTCAGACACCACCATGCAGACCTGAAGAGATGTAAGCAGTACCAACTGAAACACTGGCTACAGGAGGCCCGTGGGATGGAAAATGCCCCACTACTGTGTAGGTAGACATGGAATGAAGTATGTAAAAATTGTTAGTGTAGTCAATAGTATGAATAGGTATATGTCTCAATATCACTTCAGTTACATCACAGATGCAGGTGTCCATGCTGTGAATCAGCAAGCCTATGCAGATAGGCTGCTAAGGCTGCGCCACCAGGCAGGTTAGTAATTATTCTGCATGTATTGTTATATAAAATAAGAGAGAGCCTGACAAAAAGTGTCCTAGCCCAATAATAAAGGTATAATAAGGCTTGAATAACCTCTCTGCATGTACTGTTATGTAAAATAAGTGAGAGAGCCTGAAAAAGAGTGTTGTAACCCATTAATAAAGGTATAATAAATCCTGAATTATTTCTCTGCATGTATTGTTATATAAAATAAGTGAGAGAGCCAGAAATAGTGTCGTAAACCATAAATGAAGGTGTAATACATCTTTAATAAGACGTCTGCATGCACTGTAATATCAAATAAATGAGAGAGCCACTAGAAAAGTGTGTAATGTAATTAATAAAGGTATAACTCCTGTAGTGTGTCCGTGTCACTTTCTTCGAAATGTTGATGTACTCTTGCAGTATAGAAATAGTAGTGTTGTATTAAGTGCTGTCAACCAATACTTGGGCAGGCCCATAGAAAGTGGATGAAGGGAGTGCCAGTATCTGTTAAGCATATATACAGTCCTCAACTGTTGTTTCATGGCTGGCATGTATAGGTAAATCTGGCACATGAGTAGCTTGTTATTGTGTTCACCAGAAATGTCAGTGTGCTGCTAGAAATGTAGGGGGCTGTTAAAATATAACTGATAATGTTACCTGAACACATCCAGATATGTAGACATATAAATATAAATAAAATATATAAATATGTAGCAATAACATCTGCATCCTGGACAGTTCGTATGTCAGATACAGGTCAGGTATATAAGGAACTAGCAAAACACATTTCACAAATCAATGGACATTGTCAATTGTAATAATACATGTAGGGGATATATGCCTGCAGTCAGTAGGAATGTAGTATAAACTATAAGTTCATATAAGTTGTTAATGGAGGTATCTTTTTACACCCTATTGTATGTGCATAAACAATGCAATTCCACACCTCAATGGGTATGTGTAATCTCAAAACATTTGTTGGGACATATGTCCTATTGGTTTATAAATATCTGCATTTACTTTGATGCATGCGCCCTGTTCAAACAATCTTTGTGGCCTGTTGCCACCAATCAATCCTGCATGCTGTTGGAATGTCCACTGTTGTTCTATATATGCTTGCTGTTCAACTGTTGGACCTCTGGTGTGTTGGGTTAATGGGAATATTACTGCATCCTGTTGCAACTAATTTGGAATACTGTTGGCTGTTACCAACCCATATTGTCATTAAATTCTCCTAAACACAGAACATATGGGAAGGCCAGTCCCAGCAGACCCACCTGTCCCTCCTCAGCTGGTGATGGCACCTGGCACCAGCAGGTCCGGTGCCCAGCCTGGGACCTCCTTCTCCATTGGCCCTGTGCCACCTTCGGGTGGAAGCGCTGCAGGGGATGGGGCTCGCCCACCCCCCCCCCCTGCAAGCGTGGCTGGAGGAGGGCCACCTATCACCCTCTGAACGGTCCGGGCTGTGGTGCGTAGGGAGATCGAGCGTTCACTCGCTGATCCTCTATGCTAGCTCGAGGCAAGAGTGGTGTGACTCATGGGTGAGCCTGCCCCTCCTACACAGCCCTCAGCACAGCCACCCTCCGGGCTGTGAAGGTGCAGTGGTGACTGCCCATGGGTGGGGATCTCAGTTCCACTGTTGCCATCTGTGGGTCATGGGCTTGCGATTTCCAAACATCCTTCCCCGTCAATGGTGTTCACTCACCCCATGTGTCATATTCTGCCCATGTATGCATCTTGTTTGTCTTGTCTGTTTACCTTCACAACCTACCTCCCAAAATATACCTACTTCCCCTACCCCACATTCCACTCTCACCTAAAAAAAAAATGGGCAATCTGCTCCCACAAAAAATTTATGCCCCATACATAGCTGCCCATTTTGCACAAATGTCCACTGGACACAGAAAGTGAAATTTAATTGGCAGTACAACATACTTCTTTGTCCTCACCCCTATCTCAGGGGTGGAAGGTTTCAAATTTCCCTCCAAATTACTAGTATATGCACAGCTGTTGCTGTTAAAGAAATGGGCAGCTATGGACCTTCCCTACACCCATCTTGCACATCCTGAGCTGTTTTCCCTACTGTCTTTCCCTCTTTGTGCCCCTTTTTCACCACTTTCTTATCTCCCCATTTTCTTTTCTTTCAAAGAAATGAGGGCGGGGGTTAGCGTGAGTAAGCACTTTTAAGCAGTAGTAAGCATGTTTGCGTGAGTGTGCACTTAGCTTAGTATTGCTAAGCATCACGCAAACCCACGCAAACCCGCTTACAACTGCTTAAAAGTGCCTTAGTCACCCTGCATATGAGGGGCCTTGTTCTGCTCAGCAGCAAAATGAAACACCACTGTCAGTCTCGAACCCCGGACCTTGGACACACTACACTGCATGAAGTACCACTAGGCCACAGTAGATATACAGCAGGCTGTTGCTGAAATATATATATATATATATCATGCATCAGAATGAGTGAATGTAAAGGAAAGATAGGAATGCCATAACACAAAACCTGTTCTGTGGAACTTTACCAGCAGTTGTAGTAGAATTGCATTACATGACTGTGATAACAGAATCAGACATTCTAGCAGTAAATAATGTTACAGCAGCACTTTACAACCCCCACACAGTATCATAGCAGGACAATCCCCATCCAAATGTACAAAATACCTATGTGTCCAAGGTACAGCAAGGATGTAGGTAGGCATACTCAGTACTGGAATTGTCCAGTTTTCGTGAGCATTCTGTGATAATGTCAACAAAAGAAAAAGCACAAACTGTGCAGAAGTGAGTACATTAATATCCACAGTATAGCAGTTCCCAAACAGTTCATGTGCAAAATGAAAACATCTCAATAACTACGTATGTATGCCAGCTAATTTTATAAGTAGAAAAGAAACTACATACTCCCATGTATCTTGTGTTAGCATTTGTAGGGGTGAGTACAATTCCACACTGTCAACTGTGTACTGGTAGTGGCAACATTCAGGTCTGAGTACAACATTCAAATCACTGGCTACACCCCAAGCATCATTTATGAGAAGTATACCAACCTTCTGACTTACACAATGGTGTCCACAGCAAACAAGCATGGTCCCCACTTTGGAAAGCTGAAAGGGCTAAGCCTACCTGACTTAGCAATTTATAGTATTGGGTTGCTGTGACAGTGAGTACTGCAAGTACCACACAGCAGGCTGCATGCAATTGCCAAATGGTGGCCACCAATTGGTGCAGAGGCCTTCACATGCACATGTGCAGATGCCTATAAACGCAGGCTGTACTTGCTGTCCACACATGCAATCATTTCATTGCAAGTACAGAGGGAGAGAGAGAGAGAGAGAGAGAGAGAGAGAGAGAGAGAGAGAGAGAGATCAACCAAAAATATATTGAAAGAAAAAGTAATATATAGCAAAAAAAAGAAAAAGTAAAAGAATATATTGAAAAAATATATATGTTGAAAAAATATATTGAAAAAAAGTATATTGAAAAGAAAAATATACTGAAAAAAAAAATCTCATATTGAAAAAAAATATTTAAAAAAAATATATATATATATTGAAAAGAAAAATATTGAAAAAAAATAATATTGCAAAAGTAATAATATATTGAAAAGAAAAATAATCATATTGAAATAAAAATATATCTTGAAGAAAATCATAAGCTTTAAAAAGAAAAGCTATTACAAAACACACTAAACAGAGGAATATGAACACATACAAAGGTAAGGTATGTAACAGCTATGTATTTACTGGCATGTAGTAGATGTTTATGAAGAGTACTCTACATAGTTTGAATCATCCATATGTGGCAGCAGTAGTTATCTATGCACAGATGCCCTGCATAACTACTGGCATGGAGAGATCAGTGTGTAGCTGTGTGCAGTGGGATATGACTGTGACATATGCAGTTCAGCATTAAATGTCAAACATATGATCCATGTTATCTGTGTTCTGTACAGTAGTGTGTACAATGTCTGTGTGTGGGAGTAGCGCATACGGTTATATAAACATGAATGTGACAGAGTAATAAATGCATGATAGTCATATTAATGTGTAGCTTAGCATTGGCAACAGCTGTACCAGGCTAGTATGCTAATCTAGCATTTGCAGCTATATATACACCCTCTAATATTACTGTGTGCTCACATGTGACACCTGTTCATGTTGCAGCAAGGCCCAACAGGTCAGCCGTGAGGTACATGAACATACAACAGTGTGGACCTTGTGTGTGTATGGCACACAGATATGGAGAAATCTGTCTGTGTCAGATATATTAGCATCTGTACATGTGCATAGAGCAAGGGACATACTGCAACTGTTTGTGAAGGCTGGACATATATATGTTGTTGAAGGTTGTTATATGCATATGTCTATGTAGGTTGTAGTGTGTGGCAAACAAAACAGCATACAGTGCTGTTATATGACATGTGGTGGTTAAACGCTGTGGGTATGATTCGTCAGGTTTGCAGTGTTGCAGCCAGTGAGGCCTGCTAAAGCTACATGGGCTGAGAACACCTTCAATGCATTCCGCACAACACTGTGCAATATCATGACATAATGGTATACCTCACAACCTTTGCATAATTGATATCCCCACCATGAAAGTTGGACTGTATATGTGCCTATATGTATATCTACATGTACACCAATGGATGTTTATATGTATGTGTGTGTGTGTGTATATATACACACATATGTATATATATATATATATATATATATATATATATATATATATATAGAGAGAGAGAGAGAGAGAGAGACAGGGTCATATTTACTGCAACAGATGCCTGGTGACAAAGCCATGGACCCAAGCAAGCTTAATGTTGACACTGCATTGGCATACCTTCTTGCAAAGACTCTGTAACCATGAACTACCACATAGGTGGTAGTTTACTTAACACCGAAGGTGTGATAAGAGACCATAGGACACATGTGGACAGTAATCACCCCTTTGATAATCACTGTGCCACACTAGTCATGTCATCTGTCTACATGGCACACGTCATCACAAAAGGTGTGTCATCCAGGGAAATATAGGTCAGTGTTCCCCTCTACTCATCACACATAAAGCCCATTATCGAGTACAATACCCCATACAGTATGTACCTCACAAGATATCTACAGCAACTGGAAACAACACAGACATACCTCACAAAGAGTAATACTGGCCTCAAACAGATGCCCTATGCAGACCATCTCACAAACCCACAGCTAGACTGTGTTGCATACCGCCTACACAGAGGTGACCTCTGCCTAACATACTAAGCTATGTCAAACCCAGAGCTGTTGGACATGCTCCACATAAACAGATCACAATCCCTACGAGCTACATGCTCTAGGGACCTAAACCTTGTGACCTCAATAGACAGCACATACTGGAGGGATAGATTCCTATCTCAGAGACATCCCATACTCTGGAACAGACCACCTATCAATAGCAAACAAAGCTCCTAATTAGCTGTCATGAGAAATAATCCTAATGATTGTATGGGAGATAGGAAATACACCCCGGGAATTACCTCTGTGGCTCTGCTTGACAGGGCCATGTGAAACATACTTACCAGTGTGTCAAAGGCCAGGGTAGCATATGGCTAGACTTCTATAGGCTCTAAGGCCAATAGCCTATTATCTACCTATGAAACGATACACACCCACATGTACTTGTTGCAATAATTGCTACGTGAGGTTGAGTGAGTGTGATGGTGAATGTGTTGTTGAATGTGTCAGAGTTCTGTATATGTGTGATAGCTTCGTGGGAAACTGTTTCAGTCATGGTATTATGTGTCCTAGCTGTGATCCCAGCAAAAGATGTGTATGCAATCGCTAGAAAGAAAAAGCAGTATGCCATACGGTCTGACGTAGTCCCTTGGTGTTGACTGGGGTATCCCATTGTAGGCTAAAGCAGTACATATATGCCTATTGAGTGTTACTGCTAGTGAATCATACTCATGTGTGAACTGTAGTACTACCTGAAGCTGTATGCCTACACAGCACAGTATGGTGTATGTCCACATTTCTTGGAACCACTGTTTTGTGTGTTCCCTGTAGTCCTCACAGATCACATACCTCAGACATAAGGCTTTGTAACTACTGACACACAGTACTGTATGGTACACAGGTAAAGGTCATCTGGATTGCCATACCTTTGTGTCTGATATGTATGTCTGATGTGTGTGTGGGTATGCCTGTACCATGGCCTCAGTCATATGTGTGTTACAGGATATAAGTGCGTATTAGGCAACATGTATAGTCTAGTACAGCAGTATGCCACCTATATTAATGAATGTGCACATATGTTAGGCAGGGGTTTGCCATCAACGACTAGTGTAGTATACTGGTAATACTGTACCTGGACTTTACAATCATTGCAATGGAATACATATTTCCTGATGCATTAGCTTGATTTATACCTCCTGTGGCTAGGTGGTGCATTGTGTCGCATACAGTGTGCCATATACTTTTGTATAGTCTTACATACTGGTTTATCTTTGTTGCTGTGCAAAACATGGTTTGATATATAGAGTGTGCCAGGCACTGTCAGGCAGTTGTGGGCTGAGCACTGATATGTGGTATTGAAAGTGTGTATCCTCTGACAGCCAGTAGGTTGCTATATATGGCAGTTAATTGATATCTGTACTTTAGAATGTTAAGTGAGCCACATGACATGCTCACACATATTGTTTCATTGTCTTTCCGGGTAATGGCCCACCGTCATAACGCCACCTACAGCATGGCAGTGGAGGAACAGATAACAACAAGCCTGGTGCAGCACTATGCCCTGCTGTTCTCCAGAACCAGCTGGGACCAGCATAAGCGGACTGCACTGTGGCAAGATCTTGTCCATAGGGTAAATGACATAGGCATGCATAACCGGACATATGAGCAGGTACGCCATCACTGCAGTGATTCAGTTAGACATGTCCGGCAGCGTGGGTCAGATATTCGTAAACAACAGCTTGCCACAGGTGGTGGGGTACCCATCCATCCCCCCCTCACCAGAGTGGAGGATCTGCTCCTGAGCCAGGTGGCTCCTGGCCAACAGCAACAACAAGCAACATGTATCATCATGGAGGCCTGAGCCACCCAGCAAGTTGACACGGAGCATGCAGGTAACATGGCATAGCTGTACACTACTGTTACCTCTATTGGTAGAGCATGCTCATGTGAGATGTGTACTGTGTAGTTAGAGGATGTGGTGCTTAGTGTTGTGCAATACTAATAATTAGGAATGTAATCTGTAGGCCTGTGACTGTCAACCGTTGTACTACTGTCAGATTGCAGACACACAGTAGCAATGTCACAGTTGTTGCCACTGACAAACTGTTTCATATCCTTGTAGGTTCCTCTGGTGTGACAGCAAGGCAGGAGACCCATGCTGCTGAGTGTGTTCTACATTTAATATTACTAATTAAATGTGCATGTCATAGGTGAGCTGTAGGCCATGTACAAGTGACACACCTACGCATAATGCATGCTGTGCATGTTTGCTGTGAGACTATGCACATCCCAATAACGTGGGTAGCTGCCTAAAACACATAACAATACACAGAGCATCCCGCACAATTGTGGCCACACTGTAGTGGACATTGGATAGGCAGAGGCAATACACATGCACACAACATACACAACTTTGTCATACGTGGTACACGTTCACATGCTACACATGGTGTATTCAGACACCCGCTGTAAGGTCACACTCCAGTATCCCAAATGTCATCCGCACAGCACACATAATATACCTGAAGGGCAGATGCCTCTCATGTGGCTGTGCGACACTCTTCAACACATAACACATTCATGTTAGGCAATGGCCCCTATTGGGCACCATACAAACCCATGTAACAACTGGCTGTGAAATGGTGAATGTAGCCATGGTATAGCAGTTTTGGTACAGCATGGTATGTGCCGGTCTGGCACACATTAGTAGCCTTGAGTGACCATATGATGCTGCATGATGATGGCTCATTGTACTACACCTCATACAGTTACAGTGACCACAGTTCTACACATAGCATTAACTGCTATGCATATCAATGTTGTGTGCATGCAAACATATGGACTCATGCACAATATGCATAGCAATCACCTTTTGTACAAAGTGACACATATATGCCTTGTAATGCTATTGAGTGTATAGGTCACATGACACACACTGTGTATGTGTGATGTTTAATGTTGCAGTTGTGTTGTAGCATGTCATGTCATGGCTGGCACTGGCATGGACACAATATGTCCTACACTCATAACCACTGTACAATGGCTATGTTGAGCAATGGTATTCCATCAGGTATACATGCACCACTCATCCTGTGTGTATACATAGCATGCATGTGCTAAACTTGTGTCCACATTTTTCTGCTAAAGACACAGACACTCTAATTACAAATGGATATCTATGTGACAAACAGAAACACATCCAGCCATGGTATGTATACCTGTGAGTGATGGTGCATAGGACATTTCAGAGCTTTTAATACTTACACAGCAATGTTGTGTCCATGTACACATTGCATTCCAGGATGAGGCCAATCACTGAACAACAACACACATGCATCAAAGCCATGTATACTGTTATTAGCAAGGGCTGTCTATACCCGCACTGCATGCTGTTGAGCAACACAAGTCCTGCATGCTGACATGTGTGATATAACTGTTTGCCTTGTGATACTGTACCCCACCATCACCCGCTATTGAGTACATTCTGGATTGCTGGTGGTGTGTGTGTGTGTGTGTGTGTGTGTGTGTGTGTGTGTGTGTGTGTGTGTGTGTGTGTGTGTGTGTGTGTGTGTGTCTGTCTGTCTGTTTTAGTGAGGAGTGCATTCATGTGCATGTGTGCATGTGTTCATGTCTGCATGTGTTCATGTGTGCATGTGTGCATGTGTTCATGTGTTCATGTGTGTATGTTTGTATGTGTTCATGTGTTCATGTGTGCATGTGTTCATGTGCATGTGTGCATGTGTGCATGTGTTCATGTGTGCTGACATCATATACAGGTCATAGAATGTGTTTCCTGTCTTCCTCTCACAGGTGCTGACTTTGGGCTGGTTCACTGCAGCAGGGAAACTGATGTCACTGAGCAAAATAGTGATAATGATGATAGGTGTGTTGAGGCACAGACATGTTTGCCAGGGTCTGTCATTGGGCCACCAATCGACAGTACACAAGTGTCCACCCCATCCATGCACACAGTCATACTGCCAATACATCCATCACCAATGCCCTTAGCTGAGGGACAGTGTAAAGTCGGCATTGGCCAGGACAGTGTGGTATCCATGGCACATGCATCCTGACACAGCAGCCATACCCAGATGTCTGGAAGGGTACGACATAGGCAGATGTCCAGGGGTTCTCGTCAGAGCACTGCTGCTCATCATGCCACTGGCAGATGTGCCACAGATCTTACAACCTCATGCATGTTCCAGTCTGTCATGGAGGCACAGGCATGTATGGAACGATACACCAGACAGGGACTAAGGGCACAGAGGGCACATAACCCCGCCATAATTGACAGTATCCTTGTCCTAGCTGGTGCCATCAGTAATTACACTGAGGTCACTGATAGACGTTGGGGAGAGACATTCGATGTCCTCCACAATGTCATGTCCATGTGTCAGGACAGCGAGGGAAGGTTGAGTCGTCGACGTGGACGTATGCCAGCAACATCAGCAGCTGGCAGTCACTGCGGACATCCCTCAAGTCACAGCCGCTCCCGTAGTGCCAGTACTAGCCCCAGTAATGTTGGGGGTGGGCTGTCCATAGAACGTCCTAGAAGACCACATGCACATGGCTCTGGACAGTCTCAGCAGGGACCTGGGTCCAGTGTAAATCCATCTATCTCTGGGGATGGTACCCTGTCTGGCTTAGTACCTGATAGTGTCAGTAGCACCCCTGCCAGGCACAGGTACTGTATCTGTGGCCAGAGATGGTGATCTGTAAAGCCTCACAGGTACAGTCTGTGGCTGTCCCACAAATACCCGTATATGGCAGCCACATGGTGGAACTGTGTGCATGCAGACACACACACACAATCCAGACACCTAGGGCTAACACATACCCACACACATTACATCAACTTTGGCCCTTACCAGTATACTTGCCCCCCCCCCCCCACACACACACACACACACACAAACATGTCAATTGGATGGCTCACTGTAGGCCTCTGGCAAACCAACAACACACCCTGTGCATATGATGAAACTTTTGCCACCTCCTGTCATTTGTAACATCAATGCAGGAACATGCTACCATGGTGCTGATGCACATGGTATCTTTATAGCAGTATAGCAATGTTAGCATGTTGGCAGCAGTAGAGTGTAATGATATGCTTGAAGGTGTAGCTGAGCAGGCATGATGCATTAAAGCTATGATTGTCAATGTAGTGTTGTTTACACCAGTGTTAGTTTCAATTGTGTATTGTCTGCCCACATGCCACCTGGTGATGTGTGCAGTATTGGCAGCATGTGTTAGAGGGTGGACAGTATGTGTGGGATGTGTGTAGCACAGATTTACAGGTGTACAGTTGTGAACATGGTGGAGATGCACTGTCTACATGTATGTTCAAAGTGGACACATGGGCAGGGTGACATGCTCTGTATTACACAGTAACACTCCATCGTTTCTATTGGTGGCCAGTATGCATTGTACTACACACATTTTGGAAACTGACTACACATGTGTGTATGACATGGTTTGACACTGTGCTGTGGGTGATACTGTTACTATCTGTCATTGTTTTGCATTCTGGTAGTATATATGACTTCAACAGCCTGACCATAACCAATCGTTAGATGATGTCTTGACAACTGACACACAGATGTAGGACACACAGCAACATTTGGATGCTTCAGGTACTATACTATACCAGTAACCAGTGGTATTTACCTGCACCCATTACTGAGACCACTCCTGTTTGCCATATGGCTCTCTTAGGTACAAGCACTCACAGTAGGGATATGTCTGTCCACGTCTGGTAATGCATACTGTGGCCTATACTGCATTCTCAAGGTGACACACACATCCTCCACAAGGGTATCATACAGACAGATACCTGTTGTAAAACCCATGCTGTAAAGCTATAGGCCAAACTAAGCATAGTCATCCACCTTTATGGAACATAGTATCCCTACAGTACAGCATAGGTAGTAGCCACCAACAAACATGATGAACAGGTCCCGATGTGTACATGCAACCTAGTGTTACATCATCTTTCCTTTGATAATCACATTTCCTAAGGTATTTTGAAATCCCTCTGTGGATCACATAAGAAATAAGGGTTCTGCATGCATATCCACAAAGGTTGTTGTACACCTATAATGAATAGTCATCATTGACAGACTTTGCTACGTTTGAACAGGTCTGACATATACCTCGGCCATAAACCCTCACTCATAGAATTCAATAGAAACTGTAATGAGTGTGTGTGACACGGATGACCTAGGCCAGGTATCACTGCAGTGGCTGGCCTTGTCACAAGCATACAGACGTGACCGAAGGTCTGGGAAACAGCAGCACCATTTGGCAAAGATGACAGCTGTGTTCTTGGATAAAGCAGGGTTCCCACACATGCAATAATTCAGGTAACATGTACATATATGTATTTGCCTCACAGCTACCTCACATGTGCAATGCCTACTGATATGTCATACGGTAGTAAAAGCAAAACCCACAACACATTGACCAACAGTGTCACACACTAACCCAGTGCAGGATTCAAACCCCTACCTAACTAATTCATGATATTAGAGGAACATGCATTAACATGACATGCTATACACATTAATGGGAGGTCTCTTTTCCACAGGTATATTTGTAGGATGGTGACATCATCAGACTTGACAAAGATAAGTATACCACTTGTAAGATGAACTACTACTCTACAAAAAGGTTGCTCCTCTCCACGGTAATTACATACACACAGTTGTCAAGTGCAGGATTCAAACCCCTACCTAATTACTTCATGACACTAGAGGGGTATGCATGAACATGACGAGCCATACACATTACTGGGAGGGCTCTTTTCTACAGTTATATTCCTAAGATGATGACAGCATCACACTTGACATAGATATGTATCCCACTTTTAAGGTGTTCTACTCCTCTCAAACTTGATTACACACAAACACAGTTGTCAAGTGCAGGATTCAAACCTCTACCTAACTACTTCATGATACTAGAGGAGTACGCATTAACATGTCATGCTATACACATTATTGGGTAGTCTCTTTTCCACAGGTATATTTGTAGGATGGTGACATCATCAGACTTGACAATGATTAGTATAACACTTTTAAGGTGTTTTACTACTCTCTAAAAAGGTTGCTCCTTCCCAAGGAGACCACAAGCAAACACACACATACTTGTCAAGTGCAGGATTCAAACCCCCACCTGACTACTTTATGATACTACAGGAGTATGCATTTACACAACGCGCTATGCACATTACTATGAGTTCTCCTTACCACAGGTATATTTGCAGGATGGTGACATCATCAGACTATACAATGTGGGTTACATTAGGTGACATTAGGTGGGCTACATAGAAGGAATGTCTGAACCCTTTGACCATGTGACCATCAAAGGGGAGTTTGCTATCTACCTGTGTCCCCAGGGCCATAATGACTTTCTTTGTACATACTGGATTACCACCTATGTGGTAATTTGTGTGCACATTGTTTTACCCACAGGGGATGACTAGGCATTCATTGGCATTCAGCTTGAGGGCATTGTTTTGACACCAGGTATAAGTCTCTGTAAGACACTTCTGGAGGATGTCTGTGTCAGCCGTAGAGTCGATTATGGACCATAGTTAGCAGTCATCTGCAAACCTGTTCAGCCATACAACTCCCATGCTTGCCTGCACCTCTGAGCAGTATCTACTGAACAGGTGGGGTCCCAGGACAAAGACCTGTTGGATGTCATTTGTGACTGGCTTAGAGTCGGACATAGCACCCGCAACTCTGAACATGTGTGTTTGATCTGTGAGCCACTTGGCCACCCATCCTGTGACATAGCTGTTAATGTTCAAGCTGGTACACTTGTCCATGATGACAGAGTGGGGAATGGTATAGAATGTCCTTAGTGAGGTCCAGGTGGGCTGTGTGGACTACTTTCACCTCCATCTATGTCTTTGGTAACTGTTTGAAATGTCAACTAGGTGTAGGAGACAGGATCTGCCTTTAACAAGGTGGAGATGTGTAGAGTCCAGTGTCTGGAGATCTCCAATGTCTCTGTTTATGGGTTCCATAACAATTTGCTCAATAGCTTTGTAGACCAGGCTGAGTAGACATATAGGGCAATGGTTTCCAGGTTCAGTTGTGGCACCCCTTTGTGGAGCTGGATGACTGTTTGTGTATGCCATTCTTTGTGTAAATAGCCTGTGGTACACTTGAATCTGGACAGTGGATGTAGGTGAGGGTGTAGTTCCTTTTGGGCCTAATGTAGGACACAGCCTGGGACACCATCCAGTCCCATTCATGCTGTGTTCTTAGCTTTGGAGAGGGCTATCTTTACCTGCATGTCCATGATGTCTGGGGCTCAGCATCCTTCTGTGATGGACACAGGGCCATTTGGGGGTGATGCGGGGGAGTTTGCACTGAACTTGTCCCCCTGGATGTGGGCAATGAAAGTTGGTTCAGTGTATTTCTTTCCTTTTTCAGTAGTGGACAGCATATTTGGAAGTTGACACCTACATGTCTGGTATAGCTACCAAAGGCTAAGTGGCTGTTATTCTTACATTCCTTGGCTATTTGTCTTTAGAAACAGTCCTTGGATTATTTTATGAGTGATCATTGTTCCTTCCTAATAATGATCAGTGATGCCTTTCCTTTAGTGAAGTTGGCTCTATCATGTGTTCGTTTCCTCCTTCTGTTGTCTAGCTTATTTATGGGCAACAACCACCTGATTGTTGTCTTATTTTTGGAGGAGTGCATCTTGGATTTCTTTGTGTTGTCTTGTTCCATGCTTCCCTGTAGATGCTCATAGGATGCACTTGTAAATGATTCTGCAGGTTGTATACCATTATCCTATAGCAAGAGGTCTTTGGAACGTTTCACTTTGGTCTTGGGAAGTGTGCAGTTTGCTTTTGAATATGTCTTCTCAGTAGTTTCATTGACTGGGTGGGGGGGGGTGGCGGGATGTGGATGTCCAGTGTGATTACTTTATGATCTGATATTACCAGCGAGGGGTTTATCTCTGTTGTGGAACACTGGTACCCCATGTTGGTGATGATCATGTCCAGTATGTTGTCACCTGTAGTGGGCATGGTGACCAGCTGTTCCAGGGTGTTAGAGTTTTTAAACTCTAGGAAACATTGGGCAAAGGGCATTGTACACGAGTAATTCTCCCACTCAGTGTTTGGGTAGTTGCAATCTCCTCATATAATGGTGTTTGACAGGACCTTTGTATTTTCCACTGTTCTCAGGAATACTGAGTGAGGTTCCTGAGACAAGGTACATGATCTGTTGCAGGCTACAATCTGATGAGCAGCTTTGCCCAATGTTAGTTGTACTTGCATGGTCTCCAAGGCCTCATGCAGTGCCACTAACCTGAAGGTGTGGGTATCCATAAGGTAAATGGGTACACCCCTTCCTTTTGTATTTCACTCGTGGTTTTGGTCCGAAGGTCAGAGGGATTGTGAGTGTTTTACATGGAGCATGTCCAACAGCTCGGTGTTTGACATAGCTTTTTATGTTAGGCAGTGAACACCTCTGAGTAGGCGAAATGCAAGGGAGTATGGATGGAGCATTTTGAAATGGTCTGTGTCTGGCATGTATTTCAGGCTGCTAAGGCTCTTTGTGAGATATTGCTGCAGGCTTTCCGGTTGTTGTGGTTGTCTTGTGAGGTACATAGCAGAAGTGGCGTATTGTATTATTGTTCTAGTGAGTGATGAGTAAAGGGGAACAATGTCCTCTTCCATTCTGCATGAGACACATTTTGTGATGAGGTGTGCCACATAGGAGTGTTTCCTGACTACTGTGGGAATGTGGTTATCACAGTTGTGTCCACTGTCCAGCTGTGACCCAAGGTCTCTTGTCACACTTTCAGTGTGAAGTATACTACCACCTATGTTGTAGTTCTTGGCTACAGAGTTTTTAACAAAGGGGATGACAATGCACCTTTTGGCATTGAGCTAGAGCCCATGGCTTTGACAACAGCCATCTGTCTCAGTGAGGCCCTTTTGTAGGATGTCCATATCTTTAGTGTTTACAATTATGGCTCCTAGTTTGCAGTCCTCTGGAAACTTCAGTTGCCACAGACCTTCCATGTTAAATTTTACTTCAGGGAAGTAGATGCTATACAGCCTGAGATGTTATCTGGTCCCATGGCTGCTGTGATACTGGCTTTGAAGAGTGTTGTTTACCTGTGCAGCTGTGATGACAGCAACTTTGCAGTCTTATATTATAGAGATGTGCTCATTCATGGGTGAGGGGTGTAAAGTTAACACTGATCCTATCTGCCAGGATGTTGCCAGTATTAGTTGGGTCTGTATATTTAATGTCATTGAGCTGTAACTCAGAACAGATCTGAGTGTAGCCACGACATGGACCTGTCTGTTGGGCAGAGATCTCCTGAGTTGACAGTATGCAACAGAGTACAGATTGGGTTACATTCAGTCTTGTTGCATGGGGCAACTAGTTGAGGCCAGTAATCCTCTTGTTAAGGTACTTCAGTGGTATTTCTGGCTGCTGAACATGCCTAGTCAGATTTATCGCAAGTGTGTTGTGGTACTCTCTGACGGGTCTGATGACCGCTGAGTAGTGGGAACCTCCTTTGACCTACATGCACGGACCTTGGCAGCTTGTGTGAACACATAGCATGATTTTCTGACCACTTTGTGAATGTGTTTCTGGAAGTAGAGATGACTATCCACATTTGTCCATAGATCCCTTAAAATCACATCCATATTTAGCCTAAATGTGTGAGCATGCCCAGTATGACCTTTCAATGTGATGCTGAATGAAATCCACTACATTTGTTGGAGTGTGTGAGCAGACCCAGTATAGGCATTTATACTATATGTGTATGGCAAATCAAGTTGTATTTTTTCAGCAGGGCTCACCTTTGTGCCATAGATCAACAGGCATCATGCTGTGCCTGCGGGGCTCCCATGAGACACTTTGCATAGACTTATCAACATTTCTACATGGGGGGGGGGGCAGCTATTCTTTGTACATTTCTACCCGGGAGCACATCTGATTGTTACTGTGGGTGTACATATTATGAAGGTTTCACCTGACACTTTTACACATTTGCTATGCCTGCACTGCTATGTATGATACACCATTTCAGTCTGTACTGTTGCCTATTGTACTGGCTTGAGGCATACTACTGTGCTACAAATCCTAGCGTCCAATGTCACGTATATTAGATTGCAACTTCATAGCCTACATAACCCACATCACACCGCCTGGCCTGATGTTCCCTGTCTGCATAGGCCTGTGGGGGAGGTTACCCATATGACTCTTTAGGGGCATGATACAGCATTTCTTTGTGTTTGCATTAGTGTACAATTGTCCTGCTGTGTCAGTGCCACTGAAATGCTGTCATGGCTTAGTGGTTCAGTACTGTGACTATAGTGCACAGTATCTTGGGTTCGAGCCCTGTCACTGTTTTTTATTTTCATGCTGGGCAGACCAGACTGCTTATGGAAAAGTAAAGCAAATATGAGCATGTTTACCTGACTTTGCTCAACTTTGCACGACTGCCCAACCTTGCCCAACATTGCACTAGTTAACACGGGCAATTTTGTATACATATACTAAATATTGGTAAATGTTGCTTAGCACTGCTTTATATTGCTTAAAATATGGCAATCATGCCTCAGGTGGTGCTGCAGGGCTACCTATGTCTGATGCACATACTACACTCCCTATACATGTTTGGAAAAAGGTAGTGTCAAGTTAGACATCCCTTTTATTTTACGTGTGAGTCAGAGAGAGGTATCATTTCCAGGGTTCCTACTGAACCAGTGTATGTGCTATGTGTTGCCTCTTTGTGAAAGCCAAGGCATACTGGGCACGCCTCCTTCTCCCTACTGGGGCAGGCTCAGGCTCAGGTTGTTCCTCCTCTGAGTCAAGCTGTGCCTGTTCAGGCCTTGGCAATGGTGGGGGGCTGTGTGGCCCTGCCCCATGCTGTTCCTGCTGCAGCTGTTTTTGCAGGATCATATTGTGTAACATGGCACATACCATGACAATTTGGGTACATGTAGTTGGTGAGTACTGCAAGGCTCCACCAGATGTGTCCATGCACCGGAACCGTGACTTGAGCATCCCAAACACATGCTTGATTACATTTCATGCTTGTGCGTGTGCCTCATTATGGAGTTCTTGTTCAGGTGTGTGTGCATTTCTGATGGGTGTCATCAGCCACGGCTCCAGTGCGTATCCAGCATCCCCCACTAGGTGACCGTCAGGGATGTCCCCATTGGCAAATGTCTGGTACAGCTGCAGCAGATCCCAGATATGGGAATCATGGTAGCTTCCAGGGCAGCCAGCACACACATTCAGTATTATGCCCTGGGCATCGCACATGACCTGGCAGTTGATGGAGTAGAAGCCCTTGCAGTTGATGTAGGCCCTACCCCACTCACCGGCTGGTGCTTTGATGTGTATGTGCATGCAGTCTATTGCACCCACAACCTCAGGGTATTCCGCTATTTGCTGGAAGAGGCACGTATTGCTGGCCAATACTTCACGGGAATTGGGGAAATATACAGGATCACTGACATGTGCTGACATGGCATTCAGGAACTGGTGCAGTACTCTGGATGCTGATGCCTGTGAAATCCCCATCATATCACCAATTGGTCTCTCGAAGGTACCTGTTGCTAGTATTTTTAGGCCAACACATACCTTGGTTTCCCTCTGTTGGTTCTGTGTGTGAGGCATGGCCTGCACAGCTCAACAATTTGCTGCAGGAGGTCTCTGTCCACTCTATAGTGCTCCACTATCACCAGCTCATGTAGCCCCTGTTAGGTTACCCTGGGTCTGTACACTCATCTCCGTCTCCTCACTGTGAGTTGCTCAGCAGCATTTGCAATGGCACCATCCTCAGCATCTTGCATATTTTGCCTTATAATAGCAATGGCAGCCCCTAACATTTTTTGTCTCAGTTAAGCTTTTAAAGTTTCCACTTCTCATTGTAGACTGCAGTGTTTCTGAGAAAAACATCAGGGAATGTTATTTGCAGAGTTTTAAGTGCTGGGCTGGGCTAGTGTACTGCCTGTATAATTGGCTGATTCTGAATGATTTCACCTGGCAGCTCTGCTAGTTCTCCTTGGTTAACTTCCTACTACTTCTTTTCCTTCCTTTTCCCTTTCTGTTTCCACAGGGAGCAGCGACGCACAAACAAGCGCAAACACACGCACATGCACGCACACAGCCTTACACAGGCTTACACGGGCTTATACAGGCTTAGGCGGGTGCACCTGCACACACACTGGCTTAGACAGTCTTACACAGGGTTACACAGGTGCACACATGCGCACACAGGCCTAGACAGGTTTACAGGCGCGTACACGCGTGCACACAGTGTAAGCATCTTTGCAAGAAACTTTAGTGGTAGCCACGTCGTACACCTTCATTTTCTGGGTTTCAGTTCAGACAACTGTAGACACACCTCTTCCAGTCCTGAGTAACTCATAGCAAACATATGCCACTGTGCTCCAATAAGCTTACAGTCTTTGTAACATACCCCCCTAATGATGTCACCTATCTTCTACTCTGTTACTCTCCTAATCCTACTCTTACACTCTGGGGACATGGTTCACATGGTAGAGGCGTGTCCATATTCATTAAGGATATCCACACCTCCAGGCTAGTTGCTCAGCATAATGCATCTGAGGTTATCCAAGTGCAACTAACTCTGGGCAAGACCGCAATGCAAAAATGTAGCTTGCTACAGATCCCCCACCATGCCCCAGGATTCCCACTCCTCATTTCTTGATACACTGGAAAATATTAGGGTACAACCTAACACCCTAATAATGGGCAATTTCAACTACCCCACTATTAACTGGGAAAACTACTCATGTACCAACTCTTGTGCTCAATGTTTTCTGGAATTCAGAAATTCCAGTGCCTTGGATCAACTTATCCACACCCCCACCAGGGGCAGCAATATCCTAGACCTGGTCATTACCAACATAGGCAACCAGTGTTTCACACCAGAGGTCACTTCCTCATTGGTCAGAGCCGACCACAAGCAAATCACCCTAGACATCCACATCCCACCCCACCCCCCATTAGGAAAACTACCATAAAACATTTCTTCAAAGCCAACTTCATGCTTCTTAAGACAAATGTGGCAAACGTCATGATACCCATGCTGATGGACAATAGAGATATGACTGCTGAATCCTATACAATTGCACTTTATAAGCACTTACATGAGTGCATGGATCGTGCAATCCCCAACAGAACCAAGATGCTATCCTCCAGAAAAAGGAAGCCATTGTGGTGGTCCCCTGTTATAAACAAACTCTACAACAGAAGAAAGAAACTGTTGCAAAAAAGAGTAAAATCCCATTATTGAGAGAACTTCGTGGTTGGCTTCTGTAAGAAGTTGAGATCCCTCATAAAATATTCCAAAGCTAGTTATGAAAACAAAATCACCACTGATTCTAAATACAACCATAAAGCATTCTATAGCTATGTCAAGAATCTCAATGGCAACACTCAGATCTGCTCTGAGTTACTGCACAATGGCACTAAATATACAGAACCAACTGATATTGCCAACATCCTGGCAGATAGGTTCAGTACCAACTTTACCCCCTTCTCATCCCCTAAAGGGCCCATTTCTATACCGGAAGAATGAAAGGTACCTATAATCACAGATAAAAAACACACTCTCCAAAGCCAAGAACACAGCATCCATGGGACCTGACAACATCCCAGGCTGCATTCTACATGAACTACAGAACGAAATGGTACCCCACCTAAGTACCATGTTCAATCATAGCCTCACCTCAGGCTTTGTGCCCACTGAATGGCACACAGCAACAGTTATCCCACTCCACAAAGTGGGGAGCCACCACAGACCCTGGGAACTACCACCCCATTAGCCTGATGAGCCTGGTCTGCAAGGTTATGGAGCATATCATCATGGAACTTATAAACAATGACATTGGTAATCTCCAAACTCTGGACCCTACCCAGCTCAGGCTTGTAAAAAGCAGATCATGTCTCCTAAACCTGATAGACTTTTTTGAAGTGGTCACCAAAGCCGTAGATAAGGGTAAGGTGGTACACACAGCCTATCTAGATCTCGCCAAGGCTTTCAACACCATCCCCCACTCTGGAATTATAGACATACTCCCTAAACTACATATAAATCCCTATTTCAGAAGATGGGTTACCAACTGGCTCACTGATAGAAACCACACTGTGAAAGTAGTAGACTCTAAATCCAACTTCAGACAAGTGACAAGTGGAGTACCACAGGGTTCAGTCCTATGTCCTCTCCTGTTTAGTATCTACTTCTCTGAAGTACAAGCTAACACCGGTCTTTGGCTAACAAAGTTCACAGATGACTGCAAACTAGGAGCCATAATCAAAACTCCTAATGATGTGAACATCCTACAAAAGGGCATCCCTGAGACAGATGCCTGGTGTCAAAGCCATGGCCTCAAGTTCAATGCCAAAAAGTGCATTGTCATCCCTTTTGGTAAAAACTCTGTACCCATAAATGACCACATAGGTGGTAGTCTACTTAACACCAAAAGTTTGATAAGAGACAATGGGACACAGGTGGACAGTAGTCTCTCCTTTGATAATCACATCGCCACAGTAGTCCGGAAATCCTTCTACGTGGCACACCTCATCACAAAAGGTTTCTCAGCTAGGAAAAAAGAAGTCACTGTTCCCCTCTACTCATCACTCATTAGACCCATTATAGAGTACAACGCCCCTTTTGGTATGTACCTCACAAGACATTTACAACAATTGGAAAGGCCACAGAAATACCTCACAAAGAGGATTACCGGCCTCAAACAGATGCCCTACGCAGACCGTCTCGAAAAACTCCAGCTTTACTCTATCACATATCACCTACTCAGAGGCGATCTCTGCCTAACATACAAAGCTATGTCAAACCCAGTGCTGTTGGACATGCTCCATGTAAAGAAATCCCAATCCTTCCGAGCTACACACTCTAGGGACCTAAACCTTGTTACCACAATAAACAGAACATTCTGGAGTGATAGATTCCTGTTCCAGAGACTTCCCATTCTCTGGAACAAACTACCAATCTATATCAAACAAATCTCCTCATTAGCACTCTTCAAGAAAAATCTTGACGATTGGATGGGAGATAGGAAATTCACCCCAGGGATCACTTCTGTGGCTCTGCTTGACAGGGGCACAGGAAAATAATTTTCTTGGGTGGCAAAAGCCAGGGTACCATTTGGCTAGGCTTTTATAGGCCCTAGGGCCAATAGCCTACTACCTACCTATGAACCTGTGAACCTAAGTGATGTGTGTGTGTGTGTGGGGGGTGCAGATAGGGTTGATACCTTGCAAAAAAAAAAAAACTGCTTTAAACAGTGAATAAACGTTCTCTGTTTTTTATTTTCAATATTTTTTTTTACTTAAATTCTAGGCTTGTAATTGTGAGTGTTAGGATTATAATATGGAGTCCTTCAGCATAGAACCTGATATACAATAGCTGATGAAGTCCTCCAGGCTTTTAGCTTGAGAAGCAAAATTAAGTGCAACCAAATATATTCAAAATGTCCTTTTTGCCTCCTCCTACTACCTAATGAAGACTTCCTTTCTCATTGTAGCAGACAGCATACAAATGATATGCATGCCTTTTTACATACTTTACCTGTATGTTCAAGCAGCACTGTGGCTAACTGGAAAAAAAAAAAAAAAAAAAAAAACACTGGTTTTGCTTCACAGTCCAGACTTCTGGTCACTGTCTTCAAAGTTTTCATGTTCTTCCCAGACCTGAATCAGCTTTTGCTAAGTGCTCTGGTTTTCTATTACCTCACCTCCAAAAATCAAAATAAAAGCTTTGCTTGATCGGCTATACTAAATTGTACCTTTATATATTAGGCAGTATAAAACTCTAGCACCATTTAACATTCATTTACTTGAATGCATGGGATCCCATAAATTTACCCAGGAGTCACTGTCTACACACATAATTATTTATAGCCAAACATAATCACAAATCAGCCATTTCTATCCCTCCTTTTTTCCTGTTTACCTGACTTTTCTCCACTTCCCCACTATTCCCTTCCATCTTGCAAAATGCAACCTAAAATATTCTAAAGACTCCTAAATTAACATACTGTCCTAGCATTATTGCCTAAATTATTAACTCACCTCAGGTGTTATTCTTTGGCATTACTGGCAAAGCATATGACAGTTGCCATATCACCGGCTTAATATAAACTTATGAACCTATGAATCCGTTCATCAATAAGCCTGTTTTCACTGTCTGATCTTCCTTACTGACTGTCATATCATCACCTGTAGCTGATCCACCATGGGACTAAAGCCCAGAATCCGTGTGCCTGCAATTGTGAGAGGCTGTCAGCAGTCCCAAATATACTCCAGCAGTGACAAAAAAGGGAAAGACGTGTTAATCCTTACATTCTTTAACATTGGTTGCCTTAATAAAGCCTGCAAAATTAGAAGCTTTTTGTTCAAGACATAAACCTCTGTCTGACTATTTGAGGAAAAAACAATGCTCTTGTTAACCAGTTCCAAGTCCCATTTAGTTATTTAATTGACATTTCTTAACTCGGTTAGTCCATCTGAGCTAATGCCTTTTTCAGTGGAAGTCCGAGGAGAAAATCTCCAAAATGAAGTATTGTACAAAAATGAAAAAAAAAATAGATTTAAAGGATGAGTAATACAAAAAACATATGTGGTACAGAAGTGAAAAATACATAAGTTTACAAGACAAATTATATAAGAAGAATAAAGGAAAACACCTACAAATAAATTATACAGGCAGAATATTCAAAGTACAGAATAACAAATGAGTATACAGATACCAAAAATGTATATATTACAAAGGTTATTAGGCAGCATGATATTTTACAAGACAAGAAGTAGTTGAAAGTGGGAAGACAAGTTAGAAGAAAGTAAAGATTTCAACATATCAATAAAGTTACCAAAAATTGACATGGCCTCCAAAATAGTCATATCCTTTACCATTTCTAGTCAAAGCTAAGGCCAGAGGCAGGCAAACTACTTACATCTTAAACAATGACCATATTCCTGCCAGCTGTGCTGTATCCATGTAAAGTACAATGCCTGCATTTACCACCTGCTCCTTCTGCAAAAATGTTACTCATTTGTATTGCTAAATAATGACTCCAAATTGGCAAGCTATCTTTGACCTTCCCCATAATATTAACCCTAAGGTCTTCCACTTTCTATATTAAAAAAGTAGTTAAACTCCTAGTTAAAGTCCTATCTAGAGCTACTTCTGCAGACAGAGCTAAGCAGACCTAATACTTTCATTATTGCCCCCCCCACACTTTTGCTTTCTTTTTGCCTCTAAACACAAAAAGATTCATCATCCAAAATATTAAGATTGCCTGGTAATAATCTGAAAACTGGGAAAGTGACACCAGTTCCCAGACCAATGAAAGTCAGTGCCTTCTCTGGACCTTCCACTCTGTCCATCCCCAATGGTATCCTCAAATTAAGGTATAGCAATGAAAAGGTACTTATTCTTTCCTCTTCACAGCAAGCAAGTCATCATCCAAAAAATGTAGTACACTCCTGTCTGAGCATCCTGATTCCAGAACCATGTGCAAAGTCAAGCTAAACTTTTTGAACCCGGCATATACTACTGCAATGCTCATGAGCATGTTCTTGTCATAGCAGTATGTTCCATTCAACATCATGCTTTAAAAATGTCATCCCTGACTTGAACCTTCTATATCAGATTTTGCCAACCATGGATTCTCTATCATCTGTGTAATCCCTCTAACATCACCATGAGATTCATGCTGCACTATCGTTGCCTTGCTATCATTCGACAAGCCTCCTGGTGGGTAAAGAAATGGCAAATTATATGGTATTCGGTGGGGACAACTTGGGGAAATCTTAAATAATCTGAAAGGGTGCCCTCAATGAGGCTTGTTACCCTACCTAAACAAATTTCTTTATGCAAATGCATTCCTGTCATCATCTTCTTAACAGTTAGACTTAAGCTTCCCATACTGGATTCATGGGATGTTGGGATCTTTACACAGAGGAAGTCCCGCTCTAAAGTTTTGCATAAAGAAAATTTCCATACTGCTTCCCGGTGCAGTCTTCTGGTAAAAGTACTGGAACCTACTATTTGACTAGCATATTGGTTTTGCATACTGTTTACCCTCAAGTTATTGGGTCAATCACACATTTCTTGGTGTGCGATAATCAGTGTGGCCTGCCCCATTGTTTCCCTTCCATTCCAGTAGACAGAGCCTTATACATAATAAACTCTGTCCATATGTTGAGATGCCTAACTTCATACCTATTCACTGCCACCAATCTCTTGAAGTGCTAGTCAGAAAGTAGCCAGCCTGGGATCCACTATACAGTGCTTTGTGAATAAAAAGAAAGTACAAAGTTAAACAGAATTTCTTCATTCCTCGTACCTAATATCAGAATTTCTTCATTCCTCGTACCTAATATCAGTAGTATTAGGTATATGAAACTTAGGGCTCTATTGTGCCAGGTCTGTTTTCTGAACCTTGTAATCCTGCAATTGCCTGGCAACAGCAATGCAGCTGTGAGGTTGTAGTACTGAGCATGCTCAGATCAACAGTGCTTTACACACCTCCCTGATCTGATATGCTACAGATTTCTATATGGTCTCTTTTTTAAATTTACGCATTAACTGCATTCCGAATAGGTGCAGGTCTGTGTTCCTTCTAGCAATGCTGGTGTGTTTTGTTTTTACCGTCACTATTGCTCCCTGTCAAACATCAGAAATTACATTGCTCACTTTATCATTCAGCATTAGTCTTAACAATAATAAACCCATCAGGAAATCAGTGATTAAAACCATTCTTGGTTCTTTTCCTTAATTCTACTGCTTGTAAATTCATAGAATATCCAAGCTCAACCTGACAATACCCTTATGCAGCACAGCACTTATCTAATGCATAGACTGCCTATGCCTACTTAACCCAGTGAATCCATAAATCCATCAGCAAAGTCATCTAAGTCTATTACATTAATTTACATGAACAAGTATTAATATACTTGGTTTGACAAATAATACATAATGTGGGTGTTACCATCCTCCAGTTCCAACCAACTCAAATATTCTCCTTGCTCTTCAGATATGATACCTCCATACCTTTCATTAACTGCATCTTTTTCTTTGTCAGTTTATGCCTCTGCTGCTTCCTCCCTCTATCTTCCTTAGCCATATATCTGACATTTCTTGAATTCCCACCAACAACTCCATAGCTGACACCGTAGAGTCAGACAGTAGCTAGTATTGCATTAATTCAGTCTTGGCCACCAGGTTAGATGTCAGAAACTACATTTTCATTTCCCTACTTTATGAAGTCCTGAAGGCTTCCTTCCTGTCTATCTTAACACTATATAATTTAATATGTAAGTGCCACCCATCACTTCATGAAAATATACCTAGTATTTTGTAGGTAACATTCCTTGTATATAGTAATACAAATCTGTATCAGTGAAGGGTGGAAGAAAAAAGGTAGGGAAAGCTATAGTAAATCATCAAATCATTCATTTGGTGCATTGATCCCATCTACAATCTGGCCTTATAACTCAAGGGTTAGAGATCTTGTCTAGTAAAGCAGGGGTCATGAGTTCAAATATCAATGAGGCCTCTGCTTGTGCTTTTTGCCCCCATTGTTATATACCTGACCAGGCATATGCAATAACTAGAGCATCCACAGAGGTTCATCCAAAAAGAAAAAAAAAAAAAACAGGCATAAACCACATGTCCTAAGCAGACCACATCAAAGCCCTGTGTCTGTGCTTAGTATTCTACAGGTTGTTGAGAAGTGATCTACGTCTGGACTACAAAGCATCCACTGATCCTGCTCTGATGGACCTGCTGCATATCTGAAAAACAAGTAGCATCAGCATTACACAATATAGGGATGTAAGCCTCACCTGCAACATAAACAGGGCTTGCTGGAGGGATAGGTATGTATCTCAGAGAATATCATTCTCTGGAGCAGGCTTCCCAACCAGGCTAAGCAGAGCTCTTCCCTAATCCAATTCAAGTACAACATCGACCAGTCGATGGGGAATCAGACATTTACTCCTGGTCTGACACTTAATATACATATAGATAAAGAGATAGACAGAGAGAGAGAGAGAGCGAGAGAAAGATTTTTTATTATGGCTCTGTAATAGATATTTGCAGAGTGCAAATGCTTGACCACCCATGCCCAAGTCTACATCTGTCCCATAAAACAACCCTAGAGTATCAGCCTGACAGATACATTGAGCAAGCAAGGCTAGACTTAAAAAGGCCTCAGTGGGTTGTTAGTTTAAATCACCTATGAAACTATGAGCCTATAATCTCACCTCAAACTCCTACCATTACCTTTGCAAAGGCTTGCCCTTAACTTGGCATGAGCTCAGTCAGAAGGTGTTCTGTATTATTCTTCCTTATATCTGAAACTCAAACACCATCTGTTAAGACTTCTGGATCTAGTTCTATGCTACACCAGGTTAGCCAAACCCTGCCTACACTTGCTGTCCAGTTTATCACCCCTTAACCATAACTTGTTACCTTGAAAAATAGTGTATTACTGTTTCTATATTACTGGACTTATCTTACCTCCCTTTAATTTTTCTCTGCATAACATCTTTCCCCTCTTACCAAATCTCCTTTATTCACTGTACTATCTACACCTGCATGTCTCTGTCTTTGCTCTTCTCTGGACGCACACTTATAACATCAAAACCAAAACCTTAAACTGCCTGCTGTATTCTATCATCTACTGCACTTCTTCAAATATTCCTGAATTTCTCAGTAATCAAAGCTGTCTTTGTCTTGATGTTTGTCATTCAGTCTACATATTTATCTACAACTAATCGCAATAACTCCTCTTTAGCCTTTTGATATGCAGGTATTCCTCAGGTTTTGTATATGAATGTGAATGTTTGATTTTTGTACAATGTTCTGCCTTGTGATATTTACATATATTTATTTTACTATATGACTTGTTATATATACTTACTATCTCCACATTTCTAATGCATTACTCTCTGTAGCTGTTGCGTACCTGTTCACTTTATAATCATACTTTTCATTTTTTTGTTCTGTTGGCCAATCATGCATTTTTCATTTTCATTTTGTTAAATGTTAAATGGAGATTTCCCCAAGATCAAAACTCAAAAAATCTAAAAATAAAATGTGAAACAAAACTATGTTTTTTTTTGCAGAAGTCAAGCCCCCCTGTGCCTCCTCCACACCATCCCACCCTACTTACATATACCAACTCTGAGACTGCACAACAACAGTGGGAAAAGGGCAAATTACTAAACCTTGATTTACCGCGCTCTCACAAAAAGCGCATTTGATATATATATATATATATATATATATATATATATATATATATATATATATATATATATATATATATAGGCTGGATTCACGAAGGCTTGCACAGAGTCTAAGTGAAGAGTAAGACGCCAGACAGCCAATATGTCTGCCGAGTGATCCAGGAACAGCCGGCAGGGGCGTGCATGAGAGCTCCTAAAACTACTCTTGCACGGGCAGTGTTAGGTTATACAAATTACCTCATTTGCTGCTGAAAGCTATGCAAATGAGGTAAATTTGTGATCCAGGAAACACTAACCTGTCTGAGTAAGAGTAGTGTTATTTGCAGAAATGTACTCCGTTGGTAACTGAGTACCATTCTGCAAATAGCAAAACGGAGCTATGACAGCTCCAAATAAAGGATGCATCCAGTTGAGGAAGCATGCAAATGGCCAAATATAAGGCCATTGGCATTTTTATGTGTTGCAAAATAATAAAAAATACATTTTCCCCCCGATCTCCAATGTTTAAGCATAGCGCAGCACCGCGCAAACGTGCGGCAGTCTAAAAACCAGAAAAAAAAAGCCAAAAATAGGCATTTTATTAAAAATATTCATCTGCCATGCAAGTGAATGGCAGACTGAAGACAACATGGCTACTGAGTAGTGGTTGCTAAGGGGGGAAGATCAGTCTGAGAGATGTAACCAAGCATTAGTAGGCAATCCTATGCAAATGAGTATAAGAATAGTGAATCCCAATTTTCCCTGCCATGTGAACCATGTCCCTAGAGTGTAAGAGTAGGATTAGGGGAATAACAGAGTAGAATATAGGTGACATCATGAGGGGGTATGTATCAAAGACTGTAAGCTTATTGGAGCAGAGTGGCAGGTGTTTGCTGTGAGTTACTCAGGACGGGAAGAGTCGTGTCTACAGTTGTCTGAACTGAAACCCAGAAACTGAAGGTGCACGCCATGGCTATCACTAAAGTTTCTTGCAAAGATGTTTACACTGTGTACCCGCGTGCGTGTGTCTGTAAACCCGTCTAAGCCTGTGTGCGCGTGTGTGCACCCATGTAAGCCCGTGTAAGACTGTCTAAGCCTGTGTGCGCGGATGTGCACCCGCCTAAGCCTGTGTAATGCTGTGTGCGCTTGTGTGCACTCGTGTGCGTGTGTTTGCGCTGTGCTGCCCCCTGTGGAAACAGAAAGGGAAAAGGAAGGAAAAGTAGTGGTAGGAGGTTAACCAAGGAGAACTAGCAGAGCTGTCAGGTGAAATCAATAAGAATCAGCCAATTACACAGGCAGTACACTAGCCCAGCCCAGCACTTAAAACTCTGCAAACAACATTCCCCCATGTTTTACTTAGAAACACTGCAACACTGCAGTATACAAAGAGAAGTGAAAACTTAAGAAGCTTAACTGAGACAAAAAATGTTAGGGGCTGCCATTGCTATTATAAGGCAACATGTGCAAGATGCTGAGGGTGGTGCCATTGCGAATGCTGCTGAGCAACCCACAGTGAGGAGACGGATAAGAGTGTACAGACCCAGGGTAACCTACTAGGAGCTACATGAGCTGGAGATAGTGGACCGATATAGAGTGGACAGAGAGCTCCTGCAGCAAATTGTTGAGCTGTGAAGGCCACGTCTCACACACAGAACCAACAGAGAGGAACCCATCCCAGTGGAAACCAAGGTATGTGTTTGCCTAAGAATACTAGCAACAGGTACCTTCCAGAGACCAACTGGTGATATGATGGGGATTTCACAGGCATCAGCATCCAGGGTATTGCACCAGTTCCTGAATGCCATGTCAGCACATGTCGGTGATCATGTATATTCCCACAATTCCCGTGAGGTATTGGCCAGCAATATGTGTCTCTTCCAGCAAATAGCGGAATACCCTGAGGTAGTGGGTGCAATTGACTGCACGCACATACACATCAAAGTACCAGCCAGTGAGCGGGGTAGGGCCTACGTCAACCGCAAGGGCTTCCACTCCATCAACTTCCAGGTCGTGTGTGATGCCCAGGGCATAATACTGAATGTGTGTGCTGGCTGCCCTCGAAGCTACCACGATTCCCATATCTGGCATTTGACATAGCTGTATCAGACATTTGCCAGTGGGGACATCCCTGATGGTCACTTAGTGGGGGGATGCTGGATATGCACTGGAGCCATGGCTGATGACACCCATCAGAAATGCACACACACCTGAACAAGAACTCCATAATGAGGCACACGCATAAACACAAAATGTAATTGAGTGTGTGTTTGGGATGCTCAAGTCACGGTTCCGGTGCCTGGACACATCTGGTGGAGCCTTGCAGTACTCACCATCTACATGTACCCAAATTGTCATGGTATGTGCCATGCTACACAATATGATCTGCGAAAACAGCTGCAGCAGGAACAGCATGGGGAAGGGCCAAACAGCCTACCACTATTGCCAAGTCCTGCACAGGCACAGCGTGACTCGAAGGAGAACAACCTGAGCCTGCCCCAGTAGGCAGAAGGAGGCGTGCCCAGTATGCCTTGGCCTTGGCAAAGAGGCAACGCATAACACATACACTGGCTCAGTAGGAACCCCGGAAACGATACCTCTCTCTGACTCGCACATAAAATAAAAGGGATGCCTAACTTGACACTACCTGTTTCCAAACATGTATAGGGAGTGTAGTATGTGCATCTGACATAGGCAGCCCTGCAGCACCACCTGAGGCATGATTGCCATGTTTTAAGTAATATAAAGCAGTGCTAAGCAGCATTTACCAATATTTAGTATATGTAAACAAAATTGCCCGTGCTAACTAGCGCAATGTTGGGCAAAGTTGAGCAATGTTGGGCAAGGTTGGGCAAAGTCATGCAAAGTTGAGCAAAGTCAGGTAAACATGCTCATATTTGCTTTACTGTTCCTTAAGCAGTCTGGTCTGCCCAGTATGAAAATAAAAAGCAGTGACAGGGCTCGAACCCAGGATGGTGTGCACTATAGTCACAGTACTGAACCACTAAGCCATGATAGTATTTCAGTAGTACAGACACAGCAGGACAATTGTACACTAATGCAAACACAAAGCAATGCTGTATCATGCTCCTAAAGAGGCCTATGGGTAACCTCCCCCACAGGCCTATACAGACAGAGAACATCAGGCCAGGCAGTGTGATGTGGGTTGTGTAGTCTATGAAGTTGCAGTCTAATATACGTGACACTGGATGCTAGGATCTGTAGCACAGTAGTATGCCTCAAGCCAGTATGATAGGCAACAGTACAGACTGAAATGGTGTACCGTACATAGCAGTGCAGTCATAGCAAATGTGTATAAGTGTCAGGTGAAACCCTCATCCTATGTACACCCACAGTAACAATCAGGTGTGCCCCGGGTAGAAATGTACAAAGAATAGCTGTCCCCCCTGTATGTAGAAATGTTGATAAGTCTATGCAAAGTGTCTCATGGAAGCCCTGCAGGCACAGCATGATCCCTGTTGATCTATGATACAAAGGTGAGCCCTGCTGTAAAAATACAACTTGATTTTCCATACACATATAGTATAAATGTCTATACCGGGCGTGCTCACACACTCCAACAAATGTAGTGGATTTCATTCAGCATCACACTGAAAGGTCATACTGGGCATGCTCACACACTTTAATAAATGAAGCAAATGTCAGGCAACAACATACTGAAAGGTCATACTGGGCATGCTCACACACTTAAAGAAACGAAGCAAATGTCAGGCAGCAACATACTGAAAAGTCATACTGGGCATGCTCACACACTTAGGCTAAATACGGATGTGATAATAAGGGATCTATGGACAAATGTGGATAGTCATCTCTACTTCCAGAAACACATTCTCAAAGTGGTGAGAAAATCATGCTATGTGTTCACACAAACAGCCAAGGTCTGTGCATGTAGGTCAAAGGAGGTTCCCACTACTCAGCAGTCATCAGACCCATCAAAGAGTACCACAACACACTTGCGATGAATCTGACTAGGCACGTTCAGCAGCCAGAAAGACCACTGAAGTACCTTAACAAGAGGATTACTAGCGTAAAATAGTTGCCCCATGCAACAAGACTGAATGTACCCCAATCTGTACTCTGTTGCGTACTCTCTACTCAGGAGATCTCTGCCCAACAGACAGGTCCATTTCATGGCTACACTCAGATCTGTTCTGAGTTACAGCTCAATGGCACTAAATATACAGACCCAACTGATATCGCCAACATCCTGGCAGATAGGATCAGTGTTAATTTACCCCCCTCTCACCCATGAAAGAGCACATCTCTATAATGGAAGACTGCAAAGTTGCTGTCATCATGGCTGCACAGGTAAAAAACACTCTCCAAAGCCAGTATCACAGCAGCCATGGGACCAGATAACTTCCCAGGCTGTGTAGTATTTACTTCCCTGAAGTAAACTTTAACATGGAAGGTCTGTGGCTACTGAAGTTTCCAGTGGACTGCAAACTAGGAGCCATAATTGTAAACACTAAAGATGTGGACATCCTACAAAAGGGCCTCACTGAGACAGATGGCTGTTGTCAGAGCCATGGGCTCTAGCTCAATGCCAAAAGGTGCATTGTCATCCCCTTTGTTAAAAACTCTGTAGCCAAGAACTACAACATAGGTGGTAGTATACTTCACACTGAAAGTGTGACAAGAGACCTTGGGTCACAGGTGGACAGTGGACACAACTGTGATAATCACATCCCCACAGTAGTCAGGAAACCCTCCAATGTGGCACACCTCATCACAAAATGTGTCTCATGCAGAATGGAAGAGGACATTGTTCCGCTCTACTCATCACTCACTAGAACTATAATAGAGTACAATGCCACTTTTGCTATGTACCTCACAAGACAACTACAACAACTGGAAAGCCTGTAGCAATACCTCACAAAGAGCATTAGCGGCCTGAAATACATGCCATACACAGACCATCTCAAAATTCTCCATCCGTACTCCCTTGCATATCGCCTACTCAGAGGTGTTCACTGCCTAAAATACAAAGCTATGTCAAACACAGAGCTGTTGGACATGCTCCACGTAAAACACTCACAATCCCTCTGACCTTCGGACCCAAAACCACGAGTTAAATACAAAAGGAAGGGGTGTACCCATTTACCTTATGGATACCCACACCTTCAGGTTAGTGGCACAGCATGAGGCCTTGGAGACCATGCAAGTGCAACTAACATTGGACAAAGCTGCTCATCAGATTGTAGCCTGCTACAGATCATGTACCTTGTCTTAGGAACCTCACTCAGTATTCCTGAGAACAGTGGAAAATATAAAGGTCCTATCAAACACCATTATATGAGGAGATTACAACTACCCAAACATTGAGTGGGAGAATTACTCATGTACAACATCCTTTGCCCAATGTTTCCTACACTTTAAAAACTCTAACACTCTGGAACAGCTGGTCACCATGCCCACCAGAGGTGACAACATACTGGACATGATCATCACCAACATGGGGTACCAGTGTTCCACAATAGAGATAAACCCCTCGCTGGTAATATCAGATCATAAAGTAATCACACTGGACATCCACATACCTCCCCCCCACCCAGTCAATGAAGCCACTGTGAAGACATTTTTAAAAGCAAACTGCACACTTCCCAAGACCAAAGTGGAATGTTCCAAAGAACTCTTGCTATAGGATAATGGTATACAATCTGCCGAATCATTTACAAGTGCATCCTATGAGCATCTGCAGGGATGCATGTAACAAGACATCACAAATAAAACCAAGATGCACTCCTCCAAATCTAAGACAAAAATCAAGTGTTTGTTGCCCATAAATAAGCTAGACAACAGAAGGAGGAAACAAACACATGATAGAGCCAACTTCACTAAAGGAAAGGCATCACTGATCATTATTAGCAAGAAACAATGATCGCTCATAAAATAATCCAAGAACAGTTTCTAAAGACAAATAGCCAAGGAATGTAAGAATAACAGCCACAAAGCCTTCGGTATCTATACCAGACATGTAGGTGTCAACTTCCAAATATGCTGTCAGCTACTGAAAAATGGAAAGAAATACACTGAACCAACTTTCATTGCCCACATCCAGGGGGACAAGTTCAGTGTAAACTCCCCCCATCACCCCCAAATGGGCCTGTGTTCATCACAGAAGGATGCAGAGCCCCAGATGTTATGGACATGCAGGTAAAGACAGCCCTCTCCAAAGCTAAGAACACAGCATCAATGGGACTGGATGGTGTCCCAGGCTACGTTTTACACTACGCCCAAAAGGAACTACACCCTCACCTACATTCACTGTCCAGACTCAAACGTACCACAGGCTATGTACCCATAGAATGTCATACACTAACAGTCATCCAGCTCCACAAAGGGGATGCCACAACAGAACCTGGAAACCATTGCACTATATGTCTACTCAGTCGGGGTCTACAAAGCTATTGAGCAAATTGTCATGGAACCCATAAACAGAGACATTGGAGACCTCCAGACACTGGACTCTACACAACTTCACCTTGTTAAAGGCAGATCCTGGCTCCTAAACCTAGTTGACTTATTTCAAACAGTTACCAAGGACATAGATGGAGGTGAAAGTAGTCCACACAGCCCACCTGGACCTCACTAAGGACTTTCTACACCATTCCCCACTCTGTCATCATGTATAAGCATACCAGCTTGAACATTAACAGCTATGTCACAGAATGGGTGGCCAAGTGGCTCACAGATCAAACACACATGTTCAGAGTTGTGGGTGCCATGTCTGACTCTAAGCCAGTCACAAATGGCATCCCACAGGTCTTGGTCCTGGGACCCCACCTGTTCAGTAGATACTGCTCAGAGGTACAGGCAAGCACTGGAGGTGTATGGCTGAACAGGTTTGCAAATGACTGCTAACTGTAGTCCATAATCAACTCTACAGCTGACACAGACATCCTCCAGAAGTGTCTTACAGAGACTGATACTTGGTGTCAAAACAATGCCCTCAAGCTAAATGACAAGGAATGCATATTCATCCCCTTTGGGTAAAACAAAGTGCACACAAATTACTACATAGGTGGTAATCCAGTATATATGGAGAAAGTCATTATGGCCCTGGGGACACAGGTAGATAGTAAACTCCCATTTGATGATCACATGGCCAAAGTGTTTAGACATTCCTTCTATGTAGCCCACCTAATGTCACCTAATGTAACTCACTTTGTATAGTCTGATGATGTCACCATCTTACAAATATACCTGTGGAAAGAAGAGCTCACAGTAATGTATATAGTGCATCGTGTAAATGTGTACCCCTGTAGTATTATAAAGTAGTTAGGTAGGAGTTTGAATCCTGCACTTGACAACTGTTTGTGTGTGGTCTGCTTGGGAAGAAGCAACCTTTTTGGAGAGTAGTAAAACACATTAAAAGTATGTAATTATTTAATTACATTAAATGTAGCCCACCTAATGTCACCTAATGTAACTCACTTTGTATAGTCTGATGATGTCACCATCCTACAAATATACCTGTGGAAAAGAGACTTCCCAGTAATGTGTATAGCACAACGTGTTAATGCGTACTCCTCTAGTATTATGAAGTAGTTAGATAGGGGTTCGAATCCTGCACTTGACAACTGTGTTCGTGTGCAATCACCTTGGAGAAGAGCAACATTTTTGGAGAGTAGTAGAACACCTTAAAAGTGGCCTACATATCTATGTCAAGTCTGATGATGTCACCATCCTACAAATATACCTGTGGAAAAGACACCTCCCAATAATGTGTATAACGCGTCATATTAATGCATACTTTTCTAGTATCATGAAGTAGTTAGGTAGTGGCTTGAATCCTGCACTTGACAACTGTGTGTTTGTGTACATGTTTGTGTGTAATTACCTTGGAGAGGAGCAACCTTTTTGTAGAGTAGTGGAACACCTTACAAGTGGCATACATATCTATGTTAAGTCTGATGATGTTGTCATCCTACAAATATACCTGTGGAAAAGAGACCTCCCAGTGATGTGTATAGCGCATCGTGTTAATGTGTATTCCTCAAGTATTACGAAGTAGTTAGGTAGGGGTTAGAATCCTGCACTTGGTGAGTGTGTGTGCTCTATGTGTGTGACACTGTTGGTCAATGTGTTGTGGGTTTTGCTTTTACTACTGTATGACATATCAGTATGCATTGGACATGTGAGCTAGATGTGTGTCAAATACATATCTGTACATGTTACCTCAATTATTGCATGTGTGGGAACCCTGCTTTCTCCAAGAACACAGCTGTCATCTTTGCCAGACTGTGCTGCTGCTTCCCAGACCTTAGGTCACATCTGTATGCTTGTGACAAGGCCAGCCAATGCAGTGATCCCTGGCCTAGGTCACACACACTCATTACGGTTTCTATTGAATTGTGTGAGTGAGGGTTTATGGCCGAGGTATATGTCAGACCTGTTCAAATGCAGCAAAGTCTGTCAATGATGACTATTCATTATAGGTGTACAACAACCTTTGTGGATATGCATGCAGACCCCTTATTGCTTATGTGATCCACCAAGGGATTTCAAAATACCTTAGGAAATGTGATTATCAAAGGAGAGATGACATAACACTTGGTTGCGTGTACACATCGGTACTTGTTCATCATGTTGGTGGCTACTACCTATGTTTTACTGTGGGGATACTATGTTCCATAAAGGTGGATGACTATGCTTATTTTGGCTTATAGCTTTACAGCATGGGTTTGACAACAGGTACCTGTCTGTATGGTACCTTTGTGGAGGACGTGTGTGTCATCTGGAGAATGCAGTATAGGCCACATTATGCATTACCAGATGTGGACAGACATATCCCTACTGTGATTGCTTGTACCTAAGAGAGCCATATAGCAAACAGGAGTGGTCTCAGTAATTTGTGCAGGTAAATACCACTGGTTACTGGTATAGTGTAGTACCTGAAGGATCCAAATGTTGCTGTGTGTCCTACATCTATGTGTCAGTTGTCAAGACATCATCTAACGATTGGTTATGGTCAGGCTGTTGAAGTTACGTATACTACCAGAATGCAAAACAATGACAGATAGTAACAGTATCACCCACATGACATTGTCAAACCATGTCATACACACATGTGTAGTCAGTTTCCGAAATGTGTGTAGTACAATACATACTGGCCACCAATAGAAACTATGGAGTGTTACTGTGTAATACAGGGCATGTTACCCTGCCCATGTGTCCACTATGCACATACATGCAGACAGTGCACCTCCACCATGTTCACAAATGTTCACCTGCAAATCTGTGCTACACACATCCCACACATACTGTCCACTCTCTAACACATGCTGCCAATACTACACACATTAGCCAAGTGGCACGTGGGCAGACAATACACTATTGGAACTAACACTGGTGTAAACAATACTATAGATCACCGTCTCTGGCCACGGATACGGTACCTGTGCCTGGCAGGGGTGCTACTGACACTATCAGGTACTAAGCCAGACTGGGTACTATCCCCAGAGGTAGATGGATGTACACTGGACCCAGGTCCCTGCTGGGACTGTCCAGAGCCACATGCACGTGGTCTTCTCGGACGTTCTATGGACAGCCCACCCCCAACATTGCTGGGGCTGGTACTGGCACTACGGGAGTGGCTGTGACTTGAGGGACATCCGTGGTGACTGCCAGCTGCTGATGTTGTTGGCATACGTCCACATTGACGACTCATCCGTCCCGCACTGTCCTGACACATGGATATGACATTGCGGAGGACATCTAATTTTTCTCCCCAACGTCTATCAGTGACCTCAGTGTAATTACGGATGGCACCTGCTAGGTCACGGATACTGTCAATTATGGCAGTGTTATGTGCCCTCTCTGCCCTTAGTCCCTGTCTGGTGTACCGTTCCATAGGTGCCTGTGCCTCCATGACAGCCTGGAACATGCGTGAGGTTGTAAGACCTGTGGCACATCTGCCAGTGGCATAATGAGCAGCAGTGCTCCGATGAGAACCCCTGAACATCTGCCTATGTGGTACCCTTCCAGACATCTGGGCATGGCTGCTGTGTCGGGATGCATGTGCCATGGATACCACACTGTCCTGGCCAATGCCGACTGTACGCTGTTCCTCAGCTAAGGGTATTGGTGATGGATGTATTGGCAGTGTGACTGTGTGCATGGATGGGGTGGACACTTGTGTAGTGTCGATTGGTGGCCCA
Source organism: Protopterus annectens (assembly GCF_019279795.1). NCBI lineage: Eukaryota > Metazoa > Chordata > Ceratodontiformes > Protopteridae > Protopterus > Protopterus annectens. The sequence goes on along the minus strand of NC_056742.1, from coordinate 208,104,779 downwards.
CCGACAGACCCTGGCAAACATGCCTGTGCCTCAACACACCTATCATCATTATCACTATTTTGCTCAGTGACATCAGTTTCCCTGCTGCAGTGAACCAGCCCAAAGTCAGCACCTGTGAGAGGAAGACAAGAAACACACTTTATGACCTGTACATGATGTCGGCACACATGAACACATGCACACATGAACACATGCACACATGCACACATGAACACATGCACACATGCACAGATGAACGCATGCACACATGCACACATGAATACATGAACACATGCACACATAAACACATGCATACATGCACACATGCACACAAATGCACTCCTCACTAAAACAGACACACACACACACACACACACACACACACACACACACACACACACACACACACACACACACACACACACACACACACACACACACACACACACACACGACCAGCAATCCAGAACATACTCAATAGCGGGTGATGGTGGGGTACAGTATCACAAAGCAAACAGTTTTATCACACGTGTCAGCATGCAGGATGTGTGTTGCTCAGCAGCATGCAGTGCAGGTGTAGACAGCCCTTGCTAATAACAGTATGCATGGCTTTGATGCATGTGTGTTGTTGTTCAGTGATTGGCCTCACCCTGGAATGCAATGTGTACCTGGACACAACATTGCTGTGCAAGTATTAAAAGCTCTGCAATGTCCTGTGCACCATCACTCACAGGTATACATACCATGAGGGGATGTGTATCGGTGTGTCACATAGATATCAATTTCTGATTAGAGCGTCTGTGTCTTTAGCAGATAATTGTGGACACAGGTTTAGCACATGCATGCTATGTATACACACAGGATGAGTGGTGCATGTATACCTGATGGAATACCATTGCTCAACATAGCCATTATACAGTGATTATGGTGAGTGTAGGACATATTGTGGACATGCCAGTGCCAGCCATGACATGGCATGCTACAACACAACTGCAACATTAAACATCACACATACACAGTGTGTGTCATGTGACCTATACAATCAATAGCATTACAAGACATATATGTGTCACTTTGTACAAATGGTGATTGTTATGCATATTGTGTATTGGGCATATGTTTGCACACACACAACATTGAGGTGCATAGCAGTTAATGCTATATGTAGTACTGTGGTCACTGTAACTGGATGGGGTGTAGTACCATGAGCCATCATCATGCAGCATCATGTGGTCATTCAAGGCTACTAATGTGTGCCAGACCAGCACATACCATGCTGTACCGGAACTGCAGTACCATGGCTACATTCACCATTTCACAGCCAGTTGTTAAATGTGTTTGTATGGTGCCCAATAGGGGGCATTGCCTAACATGAATGCGTTATGTGTTGAAGAGTGTCGCACAGCCACATGAGAGGCATCTACTCCTCAGGTATATTATTTGTGCTGTGTGGATGACATTTGGGATACTTAAGTGTGACCTTACAGCGGTTGTCTGAATACACCATGTGTAGCATGTTGACATGTACTGCGTATGACAAAGTTGTGTATGTTGTGTGCATGTGTATCGACTCTGCCTATCCAATGTCCACTACAGTGTTTTCACAATTGTGTGGGATGCTCTGTGTATTGTATGTGTTTTAGGCAGCTACCCACATTACTGGGATGTGCATAGTCTCACAGCAAACATGCACAGCATGCATTATGCGTAGGTGTGTTACATCTACATGGCCTACATCTCACCTACATACACATTTAATTAGCAATATTAAATGTAGAACACACTCACCAGCATGGGTCTGCTGCCTTGTGTCACACCAGAGGGACCTACAAGGATATGAGCTAGTTTGTCAGTGGCAACAACTGTGGCATTGCTACTGTGTGTTTGCAATCTTACAGTAGTACAACAGTTGACAGTCATAGGACTACAGATTATATTACTAATTATTAGTATTGCACAACACTAGGCACCACATCTTCTAACTACACAGTACACATCTCACATAAGCATGCTCTACCAATAGAGGTAACAGTAGCCTACAGCTATGCCATGTTACCTGCACTCTCCATGTCAACTTGCTGGGTGGCTCCGGCCTCCATGATGATACATGTTACTTGTTGTTGTTGTTCTTGGCCAGGGGACACCTGGTTCAGGAGCAGCTCCCCCACTCTGGTGAGGGGGGGGGTGGATGGCTACCCCACCACCTGTGGCAAGCTGTTGTCTACGGATATCAGATTCACACTGCCGGACATGTCTAATTAAATCACTGCAATGATGGTGTACCTGCTCATATGTCCGGTTATGCATGTCTATGTCATTTACCCTACGGACAAGATCTTGCCACAGTGCAGTCCGCTCATGCTGGTCCTGGCTGGCTCTGGAGAACAGCAAGGCATAGTGCTGCACCAGGCTTGTCGTTATCTGTTCTTCCTCTGCCGGGCTATAGGTGGGATTATGATGGTGGGCCATGACCCTGGAAGACAATGAAACAATATGTGTGAGCAAGTCATGTGGCACACTTGACGTACTAAAGTACAGATATCAATTAACTGCCATATATAGCAACCTATTGGCTGTCAGAGGATACACACTTCCAATACCACATATCAGTGCTCAGCCCACAACTGCCTGACAGTGCCTGGCACACTCTATATATCAAACCATGTTTTGCACAGCAACAAAGATAAACCAGTATGTAAGACTATACAACAGTACATGGCACACTCTATGTGACATAATACACCACCTAGCCACAGGAGGTATATATCAAACTAATGCATCAAGAAATATGTAATCCATTGCAATGATTGTAAAGTCCAGTTACAGTATTACCAGTATACCACACTAGTCGTTGATGGCAAACCCCTGACTAACATATCTGCACATACGTTAATATAGGTGGCATACTGCTGTACTAGACTATACATGTTGCTTGATACACACTTATATTCTGTAACACACATATGACTGAGGCCATGGTACAGGCATACCCACACACACATCAGACATACATACCAGACACAAAGGTATGGCAACCCAGATGACCTTTACCTGTGTACCATACAGTACTATGTGTCAGTAGTTACAAAACCTTATGCCTGTGGTATGTAATCTGTGAGGACTACAGGGAACACACAAAACAGTGGTTCCAGGAAATGTGGACATACACCATACTGTGCTGTTTAGGCATACAGCTTCAGGTAGTACTACAGTTCATACAGGAGTTTGATTCACTAGCAGTAACACTCAATAGGCATACATGTACTGCTTTAGCCTACAATGGGACACCCCAGTCAACACTAAGGGACTACATCAGACCGTATGGCATACTGCTTTTTCTGTCTATCAATTGCATATACATCTTTTGCTGGGATCACAGCTAGGACACATAATACTATGACAGAAATAGTTTCCCACTAAACTATCACACATATACAGAACTCTGACACATTCACCAACACATTCACCATCATACTCAGACAACCTCACATAGCAATTATTGCAACAAGTACATGTGGGTGTGTATCATTTCATAGGTAGGTAATAGGCTATTGGCCCTAGGGCCTATAGAAGTCTAGCCATATGCTACCCTGGCCTTTGACACACAGGTAATTATGTTTCATGTGGCCCTGTCAAGCAGAGCCACAGAGGTGATTCCCGGGGTGCATTTCCTTTCTCCCATACAATCATCAAGATTATTTATGACGACTCCTAATTAGGAGCTTTGTTTGCTATTGATAGGTGGTTTGTTCCAGAGTAGGGGATGTCTCTGAGATAGGAATCTATCCCTCCAGCATGTTCTGTTTATTGAGGTCACAAGGTTTAGGTCCCTAGAGTGTGTAGCTTGTAGGGATTGTGATCTGTTTACATGGAGCATGCCCAACATCTCTGGGTTTGACATAGCTTTGTATGTTAGGCAGAGATCACCTCTGGGTAGGCGGTATGCGACACAGTCTAGCTGTGGGTTTGTGAGATGGTCTGCATAGGGCATCTGTTTAAGGCCGGTATTACTCTTTGTGAGGTATGTCTGTCTCATTTCCAGTTGCTGTAGATGTCTTGTAAGGTACATACCACATGGGGCATTGTACTCTATAATGGGCTTTATATGTGATGAGTAGAGGGGAAAACTGACCTATATTTCCCTGGATGATACACCTTTTTGATGACATGTGCCAAGTAGACAGATGACATGACTAGTGTGGCACTGTGATTATCAAAGGGGAGACTACTGTCCACCTGTGTCCCATGGTCTCTTATCACACCTTCGGTGTTAAGTAGACTACCACCTATGTGGTAGTTAATGGGTACAGAGTTTTTGCAAGAAGGGATGCCAATGCAGTGTCAACATTGAGCTTGAGCCCATGGCTTTGTCACCAGGCATCTGTTGCAGTAAATATGACCTTGTCTCTCTCTCTCTCTCTCTCTCTCTCTCTATATATATATATATATATATATATATATATATAGATAGGCACATATACAGTCCACCTTTCATGGTGGGGATATCAATTATGCAAAGGTTGTGAGGTATACAGTTATTTCATAATATTGCACAGTGTTGTGCAGAATGCATTGAAGGTGTTCTCAGCCCATGTAGCTTTAGCAGACCTCACTGACTGCAACACTGCAAACCTGATGAATCATACCCACAGTGTTTAACCACCACATGTCATATACCAGCACTGTATGCTGTCTTGTTTGCCACACACTACAACCTACATAGAAATATGCACATAACAACCTTCAACAACATATATATATCCACCCTTCACAAACAGTTGCAGTATGTCCCTTGCTCTATGCACATGTACAGATGCTAATATATCTGACACAGACAGATCTCTCCATATGTGTGTGCCATACACACACAAGGTCCACACTGTTGTAAGTTCGTGTACCTCATGGCTGACCTGTTGGGCCTTGCTGCAACATGAACAGGTGTCACATGTGAGCACACAGTAATATTAGAGGGCGTATATATAGCTGCAAATGCTAGATTAGCATACTAGCCTGGTACAGCTGTTGCCAATGCTAAGCTACATATTAATATGACTATCATGCATTTGTTACTCTGTCACATCCATGTTTATATAACTGTATGCGCTACTCCCCCAAACAGACACTGTACACACTACTGTACAGAACACAGCTAACATGGATCAGATGTTTGACATTTAATGCTGAACTACATATGTCACAGTCATATCCCACTGCACACAGCTACACACTGATTTCTCCATGCCAGTAGTTATGCAAGGCATCTGTGCATAGATACGTACTGCTGCCATTTATGGATGATTCAAACTATGTAGAGTACTCTTCATAAACATTTACTACATGCCAGTAAATATATAGCTGTTACATACCTTTCCTTTGTATGTGTTCGTATTTGTCGGTTCCTTGTGTTTTGTAATAAATTTTCTTTTTTATATCTTATTTTTTTTGAGATATATATTTTTTTCAATATAATTTTTTTCAATATATTATTTATTTTTCAATATAATTTTTTATTTTTTTTTCAATATATATATATATTTTCAATATATTATTTTTTTCAATATATTATTTTATTTTTTTTTTCAATATATTACGTTTTCTTTTGATATAGTATTTTAATCTTTTTTTTCTGCTGCTGTCTGCATCTGTCTCTCTCTCTCTTGCTTTCTCTCTCCCCCTCCGTACCTGCAATGAAATGATTGCATGTGTGGACATCAAGTACAGCCTGCTTTTATAGGTATCTGCACATGTGCATGTGATGGCCTCTGCACCAATTGGTGGCCACCATTTGGCAATTGCATGCAGCCTGCTGTGTTGTACTTGCAGTACTCACTGCCATAGCAACCCAATGCTATAAATTGCTAAGTCAGGTAGACGTAGCCCTTTCAGCTTTCCAAAGTGGGGACCATGCTTGTTTGCTGTGGACACCGTTGTGTAAGTCAGAAGGTTGGTATACTTCTTATAACTGATGCTAGGGATGTAGCCAGTGATTTGAATGTTGGACTCAGACCTGAATGTTGCCACTTCCAGTACACAGTTGACAGTGTAGAATTGTACTCAACCCTACAAATGATAACACAAGATACATGGGAGTATGTAGTTTCTTTTCTACTTATACAGTTAGCTGCCATACATACGTAGTTATTGAGATGTTTTCATTTGGCACATGAACTGTTTGGGAACTGCTATACTGTGGATATTAATGTACTCACTTCTGCACATTTTGTGCTTTTTCTTTTGTTGACATTATCACAGGATGCTCATTAAAACTGGATAATTCCAGTACTGAGTATGCCTATCTACATCCTTGCTAGCCCTTGAACACACAGGTATTTTGTACATTTGGGTGGGGATTGTCCTGCTATGATACTGTGTGGGGGTCATAAAGTTCTGCTGTAACATTATTTACTGCTAGAATGTCTGGTTCTGTTATCACAGTCATGTAATGCAATTCCACAACAACTGCTGGTAAAGTTCCACAGAACAGGTTTTGTGTTATGGCATTCCTATCTTTCCTTTACATTCACTCATTCTGAATCATGATATATATATTTCAGCAACAACCTGCTGTATATCTACGGTGGCTTAGTGGTACTTCATGCAGTCTAGTGTGTCCAAGGTCTGGGGTTCGAGACTGACAGTGGTGTTTTATTTTGCTGCTGAGCAGAACAAGGGTCCTCACATGCAGGGTGACTAAGGCACTTTTAAGCAGTTTTAAGCAGATTTGCATGGGTTTGTGTGACGCTTAGCAATACTTAGCTAAGCGCACACAAGCGCACACTCATGCAAACCTGCTAACAACTGCTTAAAAGTGCTTACTCCCGCTAACCTCCGCGCTCAATTCTTTGAAAGAAAAGAAAATGGGGAGATAGGAAAGTGGTGAAAAAGGGGCACAAAGAGGGAAAGACAGTAGGGAAAACAGCTCGGGATGTGCAGGATGGGTGTAGGGAAGGTCCATAGCTGCCCATTTCTGTGCATATACTAGTAATTTGGAGGGAAATTTGAAACCTTCCACCCCTGAGAGAGGGGTGAGGACAACGAATTATGTTGTACTGCCAATTAAATTTCAATTTATGTGTCCAGCGGACATGTGTGCAAAATGGGCAGCTATGTATGGGGCATAATTTTTTTGTGGGAGCAGATTGCCCTTTTTTTTTCAGGTGAGAGTGGAATGTGGGGTAGGGGAAGTAGGTATATTTTGGGAGGTAGGTTGGGGAGGTAAACAGACAAGACAAATAAGATGCATACAGGAGTGGAATATGACACATGGGGTGGGTGAACACCACTGACGGGGAAGGATGTTTGGAAATCGCAAGCCCATGAGCCCACAGATGGCAACAGTGGAACTGATATCCCCACCCATGGGCAGTCACCACTGCACCTTCACAGCCCGGCGGGTGGCTGTGCTGGGGGCTGCGTAGGAGGGGCAGGCTCACCTGTGAGTCAAGCCACTCTTGCCTCGAGCTGGCATAGATGATCAGTGACTGAACGCTCGATCTACCTACGCACCACAGCCCGGACCATTCAGAGGGTGATAGGTGGCCCTCCTCCGGCCACGCTTGCATGGGGGGGATGAGCCCCATCCCCTGCAGCGCTTCCACAGGACCAACGGAGGAGGAGGTCCCGGGCTGGGCACCGGACCTGCTGGTGCCAGGTACCATCGCCAGCTGAGTTAGGACAGGTGGGTCCGCTGGGACCGGCCTTGCCATACGTTCTATGTTTAGGAGGATTTAATGACAATATGGGTTAGTAATAGCTAACAGCATTCCAATTTAGTTGTAACAGCATACAGTAGTATTCCCATTAACCCAACACACCAGCGTTCCAACAGTTGAACAGCAAGCATAACACATGCATATATAGAACAACAGTGGACATTCCAACAGCATGCAGGATTGATTGGTGGCAACAGGCCACCAAGATTGTGGTATGTGAACAGGGCACATGCATCAAAGTAAATGCAGATATTTATAAACCAATAGGACATGTGTCTCAACAAATGTTATGAGATTAGACATACCCATTGAGGTGTGGAATTGCATTGTTTATGCACATACAGTAGGGTGTAAAAAGATACCTCCATTAACAACTTATATATACTTATAGTTTACACTACATTCCTATTGATGGCAGTTAGATATCCCCTACATGTATTATTACACTAGGCAATGTCTGTTAAATTGTGAAATGGGTTTTGCTAGTTCTTGATATACCTGACCTGTATCTGACATACAAACTGTCCTGGATGCAGATGTTACTGCTACATATTTATATATTTCATTTATATTTATATATCTACATATCTGGATGTGTTCAGGTGACATTATCAGGTATATGTTAACAGCCCCCTACATTTCTAGCAGCACACTGACATTTCTGGGGAACAGAATAACAAGCTATTAATGTGCCAGATTAACCTGTACATGCCGGCCATGAACTGACAGTTGAGGACTGTATATATGCTTAACAGCTACTGGCACTCCCTTCATCCACTTTATATGGGCCTACCTATGTGTGGGTTGACTGTGCTTAATACAACAGTACTATTTCTATAATGTAAGGGTACAACAACATATCAAAGAAAGTGACACTGACACACTCCAGGAATTATACCTTTATTAATTACATTACACAATTTTCTAGTGGCTCTCTCATTTATTTGATATATCAGTGCATGCAGAGGTCTTTTATTCAAGACATATTATACCTTTATTAATGGGTTACACCACCTTTTGACGCTGTCTCACTTATTTTATATAACAGTACATGCAGAGAAGTTATTCAACACTTATTATACCTTTATTAATGGGTTACAACACTCTTTTTCAGGCTCTCTCACTTCTTTTATATGACAACACATGCAGAATAATTACTAATCTGCCTGGTGGTGCAGCCTTAGCAGCCTATCTGCATAGGCTTGCTGATTCGCAGCACGGACACCTGCAACTGTGAAGTAAATGAAGGGATATTGAGACATATCTATCCATAATATAGACTACAATAGCAATTCTTACATACTTCATTCCATGGCTACATAATCAGTAGTGGGGTATATTCCATTTCACGGGCCTCTTGTATCCACTGGTTCAGTCGGTCCTCCTTGCATCTCTTCAGGTCTGAGTAGTGGTGTCTGACCTGCTCACCAGTCCGAGGGATGCCTGTGGCACTGGTGAGATCATGTGCTAGATGGTTCCAGGCTTCTGCTTTGTACTCAGTGCCCTGAAACTGGCCCTGCAGGAGTCTTGCATCATGATGATGGACGAGGAGCCAAACCATTACTTTTGTCTCCTCAATGCTCCACCGTTGCGCTCGAAAACGAGAGCCCCCTCCAACACCAGCCATACTGACTGCAGATGGGAGCTACAACCAGTTATGGAAATTATTCCCGCCTATGGAGCTTAAATATGCCTCATTTCCCGCACTTATTTGTGATTGGCCGGTTTTGAAAATTCTCAGCTAAAAGCAAACCTGCTTAGCAATGGGTAAACTTCCATTGATATATATGAGTGTGCTGGAAAGGCATCCATATTTAAAGCTGTCATGGCTTAGTGCTTTAGTACTGTGATTATGGTGTACAGTATCCCTGGTTCGAGGCCTGTCATTGCTTTTTATTTTACTACTTGCCAGACTGACTAGGAGGTGTGGCTGTGTTTAGCCGACTTTGCTCAACTTTGCCCAACGTTGCTCAACGTTGACCAACGTTGCGCTAGTTAGCGCATTGCACAGCTCTGCGCGAACATGTTTTGTTTGCGCTAGTTGGTGTGATGTGCAGCACCGTGCAAAGCCACTGCGCTAGTTAAAGCAGTGCTAAGCTATGAGCAATTATACTTAACTGTGTTTAAAGCTAGTAAACTTTGCTTAGCAGTGCTTCACATTGCTTACGATACATTACTTATGCATTTATCAGTATGCATGACCATTCCATCTTCTTATATATATATATATATATATATATATATATATATATATATATATATATATATATATATATAAAATATCGTTTACTACCACATAGGCCATTTCAATGCATTTTACTAAAATTTAAAATGTAAATGTCAGGAATTCTTTTTATGCACACATTTCCTACAGAAAATAGGAAGGGGAGTGGCGGGACTCGAACCGGGAATGCCTCCTCTTTGTGCGAGGGCTCTACCACTACGCTATTGCTATTTGGTTTAATTTGCATATAAGTAGTTTATTATCCTCTTCGATGTCTACACTGCTAACTGTAGCTAAGCAATGGGCAAACCTGCGCATACACGCGCAAATATGGGCAGCTATATCGGGAATAATAAAAAAAAAAGGAAAGTTTTACATTTTAAACTTGTACAGGGATTTAGAATGTGGGGGAGTGTAGTGTTGGGTATGTAGACATTTGAGCGAACTCACTCATTTCAGTTGACATTTGCAGTTTAGGCACTTGCAGGGGTGTGGATATTTGGACTGCTCGACAGTCTGATACGCCCCCTGCACTCGTGCATGCTCCGTGTTAGCCTTAGAGTTGAGTCAGTGCGCCCTCATGAATATGCATGATGTGCTGACATCATACTCTTAGACTGCAGTTTCCGAGTAAGACTTAGTTAGTCTTACATGGAGGATTAGTGAATCCCGGCTATATATATATATATATATATATATATATATATATATATATATATGTGTGTGTGTGTGTGTGTGTGTGTGTGTATATAAATGTCTTGACCTCCTTTGCTGTTCTTTTTTGAACATGAATGTGCAGTCTGTGCAATACAACTGTATATGCACCTGGCTTTTATAAAGGTAGTAAGTTAAGCTGCAGTGTTACATTTCGTAGCTGATGTTTTGCATCATGCTGGAGGCAAGTGCAGGTAACCCCCCCCCCCACCATATACACACACACACACACACACACACACACACACACACACACACACACACACACACACACACACACACACACACACACACACACACATACACACACACACATTCCTTGAATGGTGGAAGCCAATGATGCCTGGAGAAGTTCTAACTTTGTTATAAAAATAATCCATGAAATCCTGGTGGAGGATTTTGTTGAGAAATGTACAACTGAGTTTAACTGAAACCTGTGGGAGGCTGAAGTGACTGAAAGATTTGAACTTGCACCTGTATAAAAACTCTGCAGGATGCAACATGAACTTAATGAACTGTGCCTTATTTGCTTGAATTAAGTTGTGAATTTGGACTTAATGAACTGTAAATTATTTTCCAGGGCTGAGTTGTGAGTTAATCATATGTGATGCTTGAAAAGTTTACTGTCCAAACTGAGATTTATATTTTGCACTGTAAATAAATGCTATAAACCCAAGCAAGTGGCTCTGAAGTGTTATTACACTGCAGCGTTCATGTGTGTGTGTGTGTGTATGTGTGTGTGTGTGTGTGTGTGTGTGTGTGTAGTGCAAGTTAGATAACTCCAGCAAAAAGCACAGTGCACTCTTGCTTTTTACTAGCAGAGCTGGGCAAAAGTATCTTAGCAATGAAGGTGAACAGAAAAGTAGTGTCTTATCCAGTGACTATCACAATCGTGTTTAGAATAATTAAATTACAAAGACAGAAACCACATATTTTCATTTATGTCTACTGATATCAGCAGAAGAAATAGGGAAATAGAAAAACACACTGCTATTGTTCAACATGCTTAAAGCAGGATGCTGAATTGCAAAGGGGTGTTTCGTGTGTTTTATATTCTAACTGGATGTGGAAAAGCTCATGAAGTCCACTTTGGACTAGCATGCACCAGTTCCTACACATCTTATAACATTCAGAAGAGTGTGCAAACTATTTATACTGGAATTCCACAAGGGTGGCTTGTTTTTAGCGGCTGTCCTATGTTTAGTTTGGTAGGTACAGCTGTCTCTATGCAGCTTTTTACATTATTTACAATGTTTATATGAACAATTCAACATTGTCAGCTTTGTTTTCAGGGTTTGAGAGGTTTGGAATTTTGCTTTGTAAGAGACAGTTAGTCTTGGAATATTTTTTAAATATTCTGGGGTTAGTTGAGGTCCCAGGCTTAATATTTATCTCAAAAGGTGACAGCTTTGTGATCCAACCTGACCAATAAGAACATTACACTAGAGGGTATGCATTGTTCCCTGATGTTTGTGAAGACCATGTCAAGGATACTTGTGCCGATGGTGGGCATGTAGACTGTTTCAGGGTGTCTCCATTAAGAAATTGCAGATATTTCTGGGCCTGCATGTATGAGAGCATGTATGATTCCCAGTCAGTAGTGGGTAGATAAAATCAACCATGAATATTGTGCTGGGCTGAATGTGAAGTATCTCCATTTCATTCAAGTATGTGATATGGGCTTCTTAGTCATGGAGAGAGACCTATAGCTTTCAAGAAAATGGTATGTAAATTTACTTATGGTACATCGGACAAGTTCAAGTGGCTCACACTGTTTGACTAGCCTTGAGGTATGTTTGTGTGTGATGTCAATTGTGACGCCTCTACCTTTAGACTCTACCTGTGCAATACCTGGTCTAAATATGCAGACAGCATTACAGCCTTGCACTGCCAGGTTTTCACTGTAACTGTAAAACACTTTTGAGTAACTGCAGAGATTTCTGTATTCTCCATGATGAGGACAGCTTGCAAAGAGCAGAGTTTCTTGTTTAGACTCCTGACATTCAGCAGTTACACCTTTAGATTATTCTGAGTTAGTTTAGTTATGTTAGTATGTTTATCAAGTTGGCACTGCCTAAAAAGCCAATATGTTGATGGACAAAGTTTTAGTCAATATTCAATAACTTAGATGTGGACAGGTGCAGACTAACCCTGGCAATGCAGGGCACTCTGTCTGCCATGTATCATACCAGGCAAATATTGTACCCCCTCTGTTTGACCCCCAAACTCTAAGTTGGTTATTAAAGTCAACAATCTTCTGTCTGTACTGTGTTATCATCCTTGGAAAAGGTAGAATGTTGCTCAGGGCTTGGCTTCTACCAGCCTGGGGTGCATAGTATGAGAGCACTGTCTTGTTTCTTTTCATATTGACCTGGGAGGTACATCTCAAGCTATGTACACCCACATATATAAAAAAACACAAGTTCAGTCCCAGCAAGGCAGCAAAAAATAAAACTTCCAAATGGAAATAAAAATAAAGTTTAGTCACACAAGGTAAGCGCTTTCACGGCTGGTAACCGCTTCATCAGACAACAGCACATTAACACAATACAGTTTAAAAAGTAGTAATAGCAAATGAAAAACGCTGCTTAATTAATGAGTAAAAAACAATTCCAGCATTTAAACTGCTAGTATCTAATAAGCACTCTAAAGCATCCCTAGTTCAAAACATCCAAGTAGGAAGCATAATATACACAATCATAACATTAACAATACTCATGTTATATTAGTGTTTAAGTGGCCTCTGTTTTAAAAATGTTTTTAACGAAACCATGTCATTAATCCCGGGGTGGGTGTCAGCCTTGAAAAATAAAATCCATTCCTGTTCGCATGCTTCTGTCTTACATTTCAAGTCACCACTCCTATTCCCTTCTGGTACTACTTCTAAAATAAAAAAACTAAAATAATGATCTCCCCCTACTTCAATTACATGTCTAGCTAAAGCACTAGTACTCTTGCAATTCCTGATGTCACGTAGATGTTCTAAAATCCTGTCCCTGAAGGCATCACATGCCACACACTTAGAGAAGTACATTATATTCTTAGTACTGAAGTCTGCATAAAAGGGAAACTCAACAGAGCAACGAAATGTTGGATGCACAAAGCTAGGCACACTAAAAATATGTTTGCATGCCTCACAGTGTCTACATGGATAGCTACCAAACCTCTGGGACTCCAGTGTCAAGTTACTCTCTTTCCTGTAGCACAGTTGCTGTTTGACTGTCCTATTATTCTTAAAAGAAAAGTTGGGTTTATCACCAACAATACCTCTAAGGTCATGGCTGGCATACAAAATACTCCAATTCTTCATTATATTACAGCATATATTCACATCACTTGAGAAGGTTAATGGAAGCCTAACCTTCCTAACATTACTTTCTCCCTGAAGCAAGGAGGGTGTGGGTGTATCAGAGAAAAATGGTTTACCTCTGGTATTCCTTTCTAAAGATACAAGCCTAATACATAATAATAGGGCAGTCAAACAGCAACTTTGTTGCTCTGTTGAGTTTACCTTTTATGCAGACTGCAGTACTAAGAATATTGTGTACTGCTCTAAGTGTACGGCATGTGATGCCTACTATATTGGGAAAACGAACCGTCCCTTCAGGGTCAGGATTTTAGAACATCTACGTGACATCAGGAATTGCAAAAGTACTAGTGCTTTAGCTAAACATGTAATTGAAGAAGGGTGAGATCATTATTTTAAGTTTTTTTGTTTTAGAAGTAGTACCAGAAGGGAATAGAGGTGGTGACTTGAAATGTAAGACAGAAGCATCTGAACAGAAATGGATTTTATTTTTCAAGGCTGACACCCACCCCGGATTAATGACATGGTTTCATCAAAACTATTTTTAAAACAGAGACCACTTAAACACTAATACCATATGAGTATTTTTAAGGTTGTGATTGTGTATATTATGCTTCCTACTTGGATTTTTTGCACTCAGGATTCTTTAGAGTATTTATTAGATACTAGCACTTTAAATGCTGAATTGTTTTTTACTCATTAATTAAGCAGCGTTTTTCATTGGCTATTACAGCTTTTTAAACTGTATTGTGTTAATGTGCCTTTGTCTGATGAAGTGGTTACCGACTGTGATGGTTACCGACTGTGAAAGTGTTTACCTTGTGTGATTAAACTTTATTTCTATTTCCATTTGGAAGTTTTATTTTTTGCTGCCTTGCTGGGGCTGAACTTGTGTTTTTTATACTTGGCTATTTTCTTGTTATTTGTCTCATGTCTTGGTCACTGGTTGTTTGCTTATTTATGTACACCCACATGTCTATAACTGAGTCATACTGACATTCGTGGTTTAATGACTCAAATGCATTCACAATCTGGCAGCTCATAGCCACTGACAGACAGCTGACTGTGACTTTTTCTTTCCTCAGACTGAATGAATGAATAAAGGCTCAACAGAATGAGACACCCCACTCCTGTGGATTCCCTACTCTCTTTAAACCAGAATTCCTTTCAGTGATATCTGGTACGTTCAATAGTATGCTGCTGATATAGGATAGCATGCTGCTTCCAGAGAATAATAGGGTTTTGCTAGTGGTTGAAGAGTTTATGATGGTGGGGTGCTGATGCTACTGCCAGCTATACTCCATCCATGGCTATATTATAAGAGATGCTGATCGGACAGACCTTCAGCTAATTTACATTCTCATGTTACACAAAGCAGATACTTGCTACAATAACTTGAACAACATGTTTGTAAGTGTATCATTCCATCTTATTGTTCATGTGTCCTGAGTTCATCATCATAGACTTAAAAAGAAAAGAAAAACAGTCTACATATTCCTTAAAGGCAAACTTTCCCACTGGAATGGAAAAAAGGCATGCGTTTCACTTTGGACAGATTGTACGCAGACAATGGTTTAGATTCAATATTTGGTCAGATATTAATTTTCATGGGATTTAGTTTCTTACCTGAGAATGAAGTGAGGATGGCACAAGAGATCTCAAAGAAATCTTTACTAAAAGCTTATTTTTTACATCATGTTTCCAAAATGTAAGAGAGTGCCCAAGGAAATGCAGCTGCCATGAGCCAAGCTCATCCTGTGTGGAATAATTCATCAGTCATTTTTTAACAGTAGCCATGAAATCAAAACATTAATGAAGCATGTCACTATTGGTTACTTGCCTTGCTTGGTTCAAGGTCTGTGTGCCAAAGCAAAGTACTATGTACAGTGAAACCTGAGCAAGATCGGGTCACCAGTGTATCCTATCACCTCTAACACAGGTTCAGTATTCTCTACAAACATAGAAAACATACTAGCGGAGAAGTCATGTGTCAGTCAGAGATGAACACAAATGATGGCACTCTGGATTTTTTGAAAATAGTGTCTCGCACACTTTTACTGTAAGGCATTCTATGCCTATTTATTGCTTACAACACTTTTTTCTGTGAATGAGTACTGTTAAAAGATGTTATTGTTTATGTGTAATAGCATCATAAATATAACATGGTGTCACTATGCTTTTCATCATGTTGTACATTATGAAAACCATGCTCAAGTTATCTGGCATCCTGTATTGTTCCCTGATCTGGCACCCCCTCATTTCCAAGTTGAGGGGGAAAAAAGGCTTTTGTGCATTGAAACTTTTATTAGGCACTGCACTTTACTAGTCTGGGTAACAAACTCAGTTAGTTTGAAACTGAATCACAGCCATGAGCCCTTTTACTAGCATGAGAATCTAAAAAGTTGCAGATAATTTTTACAAGAGCAAGGGTATTATTAGAAAAATGTTAACATGCTATCATGCATGTACAGGGAGGAAGCACTTAGGTTCATAGGTTCATAGGTATTTGCTAGGCTAATGACCACAAGGGACATTTTAAGAGTAGCCATGCATCCCAAATCTCTGACAAGTTCTGATACCATTGATAAGTGTAAGCAGGGGCCAGGGAGATGAACTATTTACAGGTTACCTGTTCGCATTAGAGACATAGGTGCCAAACCAGGGATGAATTTCCAGTTTCCCATCCAATTGACCAAGTTGCACTTGAATTGGGTTAGGGAGGAACTCTGCTTCATGTGGATAGGGGGCCTGTTCCATAGACAGGGTGGTGTCTGAGATACATACCTATCACTCCAGCAAGTTCTATTTATATTACAAGCAGGGTTTAAGTCTTTAGAATGGGTAATTCTGGTACTGTTTGTTTTGTGGATATACAGGATATCCGTCAGAGTGGGGTCTGACAATTCCCTGCATGCCAGATATAGATCTCCCCTCAAAAGCCTGTAGGAGACAGAATACAGGGATAGGGCCCTAAATCCCTGACTACTGTGTCAACTCTAAGGGGTGTGTTGTCAATATGATAGTTACCAGTAATGGATGACTTCCCAAAGGATACTATTATGCATTTCTTGGCATTTAGTTTTAGTCCATAGCTTTGACACCAGTTGTTTGTCTGTGTCAGCCCCTCCTGGAGAACATTTGTGTCAGTGTGAGATTCAATGACAGCTCCTAATTTGCAATCATCTGCAAATATAGTCAGCCAGAGACCACTGACATTGGCCTTGACTTCTGAGAAGTAAATGCCAAAAAGGAGAAGTACATGGATTGATCCCTGATGGACTCCACTTTTGACTGGCCTCTTTGTAGAGGTGGACTCCCCAGTTCTAACTTCCTTGGTCCTATCTGTGAGCCAGTTGTCTATCCACTAGGTGACATACGGGTCTGTACCTAACCTCTTGAGTTTGTCAACAATGCCTGAGTGGGGCATTGTGTCAAATGCCTTGGGCAGGTTAAGATAGATAGTCTGAAAGATTTTGCCCTAATCTGTTGCTTTGGTGACCTTCTCAAAGAAGTCCACCAGGTTGAATAGGCATGATCTGCTCTTGACGAAAAAAAACTGGGTTGGGTCCAGTGTCTGGATGTTTACTATATCTCTATTGGCCATCTCCATGATAATTCTTTCCATGGCTTTACATATAAGACTAGTGAGACTTATGGGTCTGTAGTTTCCAGGGTCTGTAGATGGCCCACCTTTGTACAGAGGGATGACTGTTTCTTTTCTCCATTCATGAGGCACAAAGCCTGTTTGGAGGCAACAGTTAAATAGTGATTCCAGAAGCCATGATAGGTCATGTTTCATGCTATTTAGAAGGCATCCTGGAATATTGTCTGGGCCCACTGATGCGGTGTCCTTGGTCTTACTGAGAGCATTAAAAACTTGTTCCCTAATGATAGTAGGGGGGAGTTATATTTGATGATATTTCCTGAGGGAAGGTTGAGGGGAAGAAAGTAGTAAAGTTGGAGCCAAATTTATCAGCCAGGAGGTTTGCTATATCTTCTGGCTCAGTATAGGGGGCTCGATTTACAATGAGCTCAGCACACAATTGTGTATAGCCTTTGAGGTTGCGGACATAGCTAAAGAATGCTTTGTGGTTGTCCTTGTTCTAGGAGGCCAAACTTACCTCAAATTTGGCTTTAGTAGGTTTTATTTGCCCTCTGAGTTGTTTGTTTAGTTTGATGACAGTGCTTTTATCCTGTTGGGTGCTGCACCTCCTAATTTTGCCATGCTTTTCTTCCTCTGACTGATTTTGTGATTCCACCAGGGTGGCTTGTTTTTTTAGTTAGTTCTGTACTTCTTCTTGGTGAGTACAGTTGCAACTATGCAGCTATTAACATGCTGCATAGAGGCAGCTATTAACATGCTGCATAGACTTCAGAAATATAATATTAAAATTGTTTACCTAAGCAAGCTACTTTAAACTTGCATACAGCAGCTGGTATTAGGGCATGCTTTGGTGATATCCATTTTGATGCTGTGACCACTGCCCTGTAACTATCAGTCTTTGGTAGAAAATAATAATGGGATTATCAGGGACCAGCTTATTAAAGGACATACTTATATCAGGGGAAATAAATGTATTTCATTTTATGTTACACTGTCTGTGTTGAATCCCTGCAAACATAGTTCTTAGCACTGTTGCAGAAGTCATGAATATTTGCTGGTGTGTGTGTGTGTGTGTGTGTGTGTGTGTGTGTGTGTGTGTGTGTGTGTGTGTGTGTGTGTGTGTGTGTGTGTGTGTGTGTGTGTGTGTGTGTGTGTATATATATATATATATATATATATATATAAATATAAATAAAATGTAACTATATATATATATATATATATATATATATATATATATATATATATACATGCATATTGAAGCATGCACACACATTTCTGAATCTGACCATAGAAAAAGGTGAGTAAATATGTTTTCTCTTTTCATTCCCATCTCTGTGATAGAATGGGAATGAATTAGTTCAAGTTTCAGTAATCTTTCCCCCACACGTCACATCATACCTTTCAAATTGTCAAACTTAAATGGACATATTTTATAGTCAGTCCAGATGTCTAATAAGCACACCTGTAAAACAAAAGAAAACAGCAGTAGCATACTGTTACTCTGATGAGATTAATATTATGTGGTCCAATATGTGGAAATGATATTTTTATTTATTTGAAGATGAGTGACATACTGTGCTTCATTGCAGCTTGATTTAAATCCATGACAAAGTCTAAATGGAGTTGGATAATGTACTGCTGCCAGGAAGGGAAACGATCAGATTAGTCATTTTCTATTCAAATGCAGTGCTATCACAAGAATGGTCCTGATTCCACAATTAAGGCAATAGTTTATTTTTGTATTTTTTTGCATAATTATTTTATTCTGTTCACTACATATGCAAATCATGTAAATCATGAAGTTCTTTGTTTTTCCCTCAGAGGTTTATATTTATTTTGAAACCTTTTGGTTCTACAGCCAAAGCAAAGTGAACATTATTTGAAATACTTCTCTTCTTTTTCTATTTTCTTGTTATTTCGTTTAGATAGACAGTTGCATGGAAGCTAATTGGAACCTTAATTTGCTTTATATACATAGCAGCTATGAAGTGCTAACAAGGATTTTCATGCTACAGAATTTCTTTCTAAATTTAATCCTCTCACATTATTGTCACTATTTCCCAAGGGCATTCTTTTGACACAGTCTGATAAATTGAGTTGCATGGTGGTTTCAATTACATTCAAAATATTTTTCTTGCTTCTGAGTTTTCATACCATCTGGGAATGGTTTTTATTAAGTACTGTATCATGGTAATGTTTGTCGGTGTTAGGAGGTTAATTGAAGACTTAACCAGTATATATTTCTTATTAGCAGAGTTAAAATTCCCATCATAATTCACTGCTCATTTTAAGAATTTTATTTCTGTTGAGGAAGTTTCCTAATTTTAGAAAAGCACTTTCAGAGTTATTATGAAACATGCACTATAATTTAAATAGTTCCCCATAAGTTGGTAGCATAATTTTAATCACCTCAAAGGGACTTTAAATGCATCTTAACTTTTTAGACTACTGAATTAAAGAGTTTTCAGTCAATGCATTAGCACATATTACACATATCAATGTCCTTTTGTATGTTATACCTCAATTCGCTCTACCAGTGATCTTTTCGCTATGCTGTATACAAATTGATCTTAATAGATTATGTATTTTAGAGAAATATCACAAGTTAGATCAGTTGTAGCTGCAAGGTCTTAACTGCCAGAGTCTAGACATAAAGAGTGTTTTGTGGGAATGCTCACATGTGGTTAAATCTAAGCATTGATCAATGTGGTATCCTTATTTCTGAGAATAAATCCACAGTAAGAATAATGATTTTGACTAAACAAACTGACCAATATATGCCGTGTCTCTTAAGCATGTCAGTAGTTCAGCAATTTGTCAGTTTGTAGAAATGTTGTTTCAAGAACAGTATTGCTAAACTGCAGTTTTGCCGAAAATTTAGTATACAATAAGTAAACATATCTTAACTTTCTGTTCATTTTTACACACACAAAAAAATCAATGTATTTGAACTTGTAATTTTCTTTGCTAATGGTTTATGATCAACTAGGATAATAATAATATACATGTGAAATACTCTGAATTTTGAAACTGAAACCTTGAGAAAGGTTAAGACTGCATTTCATTTTGGAATTTTGCTATTTTGCTTAGTCACAGTGGAGATCAAAAAATACCTTTTATCAACATTATTATAAAAGAAGTGAAATACTTTTTTAGCCTCACACTAACTACAATTTGTCAAAGGACAGCAGCTGAAGAAATGTAAGTAAGGCAGTTAGTAGACTGACTCCTTCACAATACCCATTACTGAATGAAGTTGTCAGAAGATTTGTAGCTATTTGAGTTGGCGAAATGAATGAGCAGATTCAGAGTATTGGTCTGAAAGTTATGAGTAATGTATTGCTTTTTTGTAGGTCATTTTTGCTCCCTTGCTTGTCAGCCATCAAGCCATAGTTAATCAGACTTAAAAAATTTGTTCACCTGTAGATAGAATGTACCCAGTACCGTACCATGGCAAATTCTTGTGAAGCTGCCATGATTTATGCTGCCATGTTGGTTTCTTGTGCTCTCATCAACTTTCCTGCAACTGAGAACATTTCTGCAGCTCTAACCCCACTCCCTGACGAATGATGATGATAATGATGATGTTGTGAGTACTTGCTTTACCAAGGGACTGCCTATGGCTATGTACTGCACAAATGCACACTGCTTCACATGCAGTGGTATGGACATCAGTAAACAACTTGGGGTATCACAGCCCACTTCTCCCCATGAACTGACTGCCTACTACATGCAAAGTATCCACTTGAGCCACAGTCAAGCCAACTGGGGATCATATCTTATCCTCCACAAAATGGATGTGCCCACCCTTCTCACCTGTGTCATCATGTGCTTGAACGGCAAATTAAACCCTAGTCACCTGGGTCATACTCAGGGCTTTCTCACACTAAGTCATCAGACAAGGCACCTATGTCCCTTATGGACAGAGGCAGTCTGTAAAAATTGTAAAAAAACAGGTTTGGTAACCCATGTTATCTGTCCCCTAGGGATAGAAAATTGGGTATAATCTGGGAAAACTGGCTAGGCATGTAAGCACACAAGAGCTGTTGGCATAGTAATCTCCTATTAACCTATCAACAATTGTAAAGTTATGTGTTAAATATTGTGCTGTCATGGGACTCTTAGCATATAAAAAATAATATTTCTTATCTGTCGTCAGCATCACCTACAGTTTAAATGCTTAAATGGAGCGACATAAAGTCAAAATGTTATTATATGCATGAGCTGAGATTTAAAATAAATGTGAGAGATATAGGTAGATATCTTAGCTACATATGTTAAATAAGAGATATTTCATTGTACTTTGATAATTTATTAAACACTCTTAACAACAATATACTTGCCCTAGAACAACTCTGATAGCAGCAAGTATACTAAATAAATACATTTAATGCTTCTCTCAAAGCTGTCAAAGCTATCATTCAAACAAAGGTACCCCCCACTCTTGGCCATAAAAAAGGATTATTATAATAGCAGGATATATGTTTATTAAATACCTAAAATTATTTCACATTCTCTGTTAGGGAAACTCTAAGGTAATGTAGATATAGATACATTGCACATGCAGATTGAGTTTAGTAGGCCTTTTATAGTTATTGATGAAGGGTTCTTGGGTCTCTAATCTAAACCCTTTCTTGGGTCAATTTTTTTTTTCTTCTTATCCATATGGTCATTAATGGCTCTCTTGTGCAATATAATGATACAACCCCCCCTAAGAGTAATACTTCAATTGATAGTTTTCCTGTTGTGATACAGATTCATAAGTTCTTAGGTGCATAATAGGCTAAGAATCACTGGGGCTTTACAAGCCTATCCATTCAACTTAAATGTCTTCCAAGAGATATTGTACTTTGGAGGTTATTTTAAAGGGGGACATGTTAGCCAGGGCATGATTTAAGTACTGCCTATGTACATCAGAGACATACGCACCAGGCTAGGGTGAATTTCTGGGTCATCTTCGACTGGTCCAGGTTACCCTTAAATATAGTTGGGGAGGGATTTTGCTTCACATGGATCTGAAGCCTGTTCCAGAGAATGTGAATTCTGAGACGCAAAAATGTCCCTCCTACATGTCTTATTTATATCATAAGCAAAATTTAATTCCTTGGATCTAATAGTTCTGAGACTGTTCATGATGTGGATATGCAAAAAGTCCATCAAACCACGGTCCCAGGATACCTTGTATGTCAGACATAAATCACCTCCCAACAGTATATAGGAAACCAAGTACTGAGATAAGGCTTTGAGATGATCTGAGTAGGACACATTGTTTACGTCCTGTATTCTTATCGTGATGAACCTCCATGGATGTTCCAGTTGTTCCAGTTGTTGCATGTGCCTGGTCAGGTACATACCAAAGATGGCATTATACACAATGATGGATCTGATGAGGGCCAAATAAAGTGACTCAATGACCTCCCTGGATCTAGATGCCATGACCTTATTAGCTGAGTGACATAAAACAAGTTTCTTACTATCTTAAACACATGTTGATCGAAAGCCAGGTTACTATCTACATGCATCCCCAAGACCCTGATTACTGCATCAGCTCATGGGGGGGGTTATTAATGAGGTAGTTTCCAAACATGGACAACTTTCAAAAAGGTACTTCGCATTGAATTTTAAACTGTGACGTTGACACCAGTCACTTGTCTGTGTTCGACCTTCCTGCAAGGTGTTTGTGCCTTGGGGGGGGGGGATTTAATGACTGTTCCTTGTTTGCATTCATCTGCAAACTCTATCAGCCAGAGGACTCTGAAAGTAGCATTGACTTCTGAGAAATAGATGTGAAAGTGATGTGGTCCCAGCACAAAGCCATGTGGAACTCTGTTATTGACTGTAACTCATTCAATCTTTATGTGATAAAAGCTTTTGACAAAGAAACAAAAAAGAACATTCATGTAGAATTTCAAACAGAGATAGAAAGAGAGACTTTGGAAGGGCATTTGAAAACTTCATGTAAAGAACTTCTGAACATTGCAAAAAGTTTATGACAAAAGGGGGCTATGGTCTGATGGCTGAGATTGTGATACTGTGTTAAAAATGGAGAAAAAATATACATATATCAAGCATGATAAACATGGAGGGGAATATGGGTGTTATAAAATACTGGGGATTTTTATTTTTTTCCCATTTATTTATTTATTTATTTGTGAAAAAGAAGGACATTTGATAATCAACTATGACAAAAAGAAAATGTTACAATTGTGGGAAAATGAGACGTGATGAAAAAATGTGAATTGAAATGTTACAAATTTAACAAAATTTGGCATGGATTGAAAAAAATTAAATAAGAGTAAAGAAAAAGAAACAGGTAGAGAAGAAAATGAGAAAAGAGAAGAAATTGTAGAAGTAGTGGAAACAGAAGAAAAATTAGATGAAAAAATAATAAAGAAGACATAGAAGAAGGTTCTGAAACAAGTGGTGAAGAAGACATAAATTGGGAGGTAGTAAACAAAAAAAAATCTTGGTAAAGAGTAAAAGAGAGAAAAAGGAAGTGTAAAGGGATAAGTAGAAAAGAAAAAAGAAAGGAAATGGATGAAAAATAATATGTGCAGTTAGTTATTTGGCGTTGGTGTAATGGTTCAGGTGTTTGACTCACAAACACAAAGTGCAGTGTTTGATTCTCAACTATGGGAGGGAAATTATCTAGGCTTTGCATGGACTATTATATAAGTTAGTCTAGTAATTAGCTTTGATGTTATGAGTCTAAGGAAAATGAAATTTTTAGAGTGCGTTCTGTAAATGTGAATAGTATTAAGAATATAGTTAGAAGAACAGGTACTTTTAAGTGGTGTAATGCATGTGATATAGATGTAATTTTATTAGAATAAACAAGTCCTGGGATTCATGAACACTCCGTGCAAGAATAAGCTACTCTTGCACAGAGTGTTGCATATTCATGAAGGCATGCTGCTGTACTCTCTACATGGACATGATCCGTGTATGAGCACAAGGGGCATGGCCAAGCAGTGCACGGACACTAAACACTCCCCCTGCACTCAGAAAGTGCCACACAGCACTTTCTAAGCTGTACTGGCATAATATTAGAGCTTAACTCTAATATTATACCATCCGAACATCGGAAAAGACGATAAACGTGCACGCTGATTGGCTAATCCAACCAGCGTGCACATACTAAATCGGACAACAAACAAGTAAAGAAGTCCGGTCAGTTATGTATCCCACTGCGCCGACATGAAGCAAAAATAAATGTACGGTAAAAGTAAAAGCAAAAAACACCAACTACTCAACTAAAACACACAAAAATAAACATTACCCATATACTATTTCTCATTCCCTCACCTTGAACACAAACAAAATGAAAACTCATACAGTCGCAAATGCAGCACACACACACACTACATAACCACCAGTTATAACCCAACAAAACCAAGCATTGTCATAAAACCATTCACTCACCTATATTCCCTACAATACATATACACACACAACTCCAAAAATATACATATTAAAACACACCAGACATCCCTCACAAAGTAAAAAACACACCATACCAAATGTCCACATCAGCATACATTTTCTAAAACCGCATACATCTTATAAAACCGCATACAACACCACCATCTAGTGACCAATTACTAAAAGTACATATTTAAAAAAAATAAATACAAATTAACACTACACCACATTTCAACATACCCATAACTAGTATAACATAACTACACCTTATAAACGTCTATACTGCTAAAACTATTTTATAACAAGCACCACCTACCCTTTTAATTACCTCCCTTCAAAAACCTGCACGAGCCCTGTTAAACACGCAGACTACAAACTCAGACAGGAAGAAACACCCAAACAAGAGACACCATAGATAGAAAATAATAAAAAAAATGGAACTAAACTTTGAAATAATAAGTGACAGTGAAATAGAAGAAATATTTAAGAACATACCACAAACCTCAATGAAACCATCAACAAGCAAGAAAATTCTCCAACCACAAGAACAGGAATTACTGCAGCATAACAAGGCCCTTATAGAAGACAACAGTGTGACAAGCCATACTCTTCAGAAAGGTAAAAAAACATTAAAAGCCTATTCCACTCATAAACATAAAAGACATGCAGAAAAAACTGTTAAAGAAATAGAAACACTAGAATTAGAAAAAGAAGAATTAAGTACAAGAAAACAAACACAGTGGGCTATAAACATATTTCAAAACTGGAAAAAACAAAAACACTACAACATAGACTTCCACACTATTACACCAGAAAAATTAAACAAAATACTTAGAGAATTCTATGCTACAGTACGAAACACAAAAGGACAAGAATACGTAATAAGTGCATTTGTATCCTTACGTGCAGGACTAAACAGATATATAAACAAGCCACCATTCAATAGAAAGATTAACATCATAACAGATACAGCTCTAACAAATGCAAATAACGTATTTAAGTCAGTAATATAAAAATTACAGAAGACAAGGAAAAGATACAGCAGAACACCACCAGCCACTCACAATGCAAGAAATAACACAACTAAGAAACAGCCAAGTACTTTCCCCAAACACAGCAGACGGACTAGTAAGAAAAGTATGGTTTGATATACAGCTACACTTTGCAAGACGTGGGAATGAAGGAGTACGATACCTCACAGAAGACAGTTTTACAATAAACAAATATACAGATGGCACAGAATATGTAACAAAAAATTTCAACGAACATACAAAAAACCACAAAAAACATTATGATGTTACAAAACATTTGCTAAGAGGATTCATGTTCGAAAACCGCACAGACCCTTCATGTCCTGTAAAAAGTTTCAAAAAATACTTACAAAAAAGGCCACCTAATACAAAACAACTGTTCCTCCACCCAAAAAAATATCCACAACATGTACTTGACAAAATGGATACATGGTACACAACACAACCAATGGGAAAAAACTATCTTGCAAACATGTTACCACAAATCTGCAAAGAAGCAAACCTATCAAAGAGATACACAAACCACTCCTTAAGAGCAACAGCAGTAACATTACTCTCACAATCAGGGATGGAAGCAAGACAAATAATGACTGTCACAGGACATAAAAGTGAAGCATCACTAAGATCGTATTATCAACCTTCAGTAGATGAATTTAAAACATGGGGAAAAATAATATCTGGAACACAAGAAACACCAAAAAAATCCAATACATGAAGAGAATATCAATAACACAACAGACAACGGACCAAGAAAAAAAAATGAAAGTCCATAACACAGAACGTCCATACCTGGAAAATGAACCAGAAAAACCACAAGACAAACAACACATTATAAACTATGGAACAATAAACATCTACAATATAGAAACCCAACAAAATAAGTAAGAAAACTCTAAATTTATACTAAAACCATATATATATATATATATATATATATATATATATATATATATATATATATATATATATATATAGATAGATAGATACATACAATGCAATATATAAACATAAAATTAACTATAAACACAATTTCTCATTACAGATACTACACTAAGAAGAACTCAAGCCAGCATATGAACATAGACAACCATCAAGACAGAACCAATACACAAATATAAAAGAAACTACAACAAGAAGACATACCAAAAGCTTTAAAACTATAAAGACATACCAAAAGCTTTACAACTATATCTACTAATATAATTATTTCCTAACATTTCCTGAAAATTAAAAAATAACATGTATTTAAATTAAAACAGAAATAAACAATAAAAACAAACTGAAAGTGTGGACTATTTTATCTCACAAAAAGTGGAAGAATACAAAAAAAAGCTAACAAAAACACAAATAACAACAATACAAATATAATACAAAGCAAACTAACACCATGGTATAATAGCAATAACCCACTTCTGGGTGTGGGTAATGCTAAATTTACCCACGGTTGGCTTTGTTTGGTCCCTCGGGACCAAACCACGCCAACCGTGGGTAAATTTAGCATTACCCACACCCAGGCGTGGGTTATTGCTATATTATGCTAGTAGTCAGTGTCTGCAGACACTGACATGTAAAAAATAACATTGTCAATGTCCAGGGACACTGAAAATGAAAATGGCAAGAGGAAACAAAACAGGGGGTGTGTCACAGCTTCTGAGACACACCCCCTGTATTGCTAAAGCCATACGGAACTTCTGCATGCTGCAGAAGCAGGAAATGTATGCAAATGCACACACATACCCCCTCAACCATACAGATATTTGCAGAATGCCAGATTTTAGTCTCATAAGTGTGGCCCATGGCACATATGAGATGGTTGGCTGCCAAAATAGTGAAAAATCATTAAAGAGTGAAATTCCAAAATAATGACAGACAATGCAGTTTCAGAAATTGTACCCTCCAGAAAAGTCATGGCAATGCAAAGCATGTTATCCTATCAACTTTCTAAGTTGGTCAGAGCAATATTTAAAATCCAACCCTATTTTTCCCCCTTCACATCAGGCTTTGTCCAGAAGTCCTGCTCTAACAGGGGGAAAGCAATGTAAAGTAAAATAAAAATAGAATACAAGTTAAATATTTTTTTTCTGTTCCCAATAAAATTTAAGCGTAGCTGAGCGGGTGTGCACATCTATGCATAGCAGAGTTTAAATATCTAAAGGAGTTAAATAGAAATATACAGCCAAATAAGTAAAAGTGGAATAGTGTAGTGCTTAGAGTGATTGCTTAACATGCAGTCAGTCACAGTTTGAACCCCAAAGCAGTCCATTCATTTTCATATGTGAAACATGGCTAAAATATATTTTCTTATAAATAGGTAGTGAATATTATAGCAATAACCCACGCCTGGGTGTGGGTAATGCTAAATTTACCCACGGTTGGCGTGGTTTGGTCCCGAGGCCCGAGGACCAAACAAAGCCAACCGTGGTAATTTAGCATTACCCACACCCAGGCGTGGTTATTATTATCTATGACATTATTTAAGAAAAGAAACTGTTACTTTTCTTAAATAATGGCATAGTATAATGCCTGTTTACTGCCCTTCCGCAGATGTCTGGCATCCGGCAGTTCTGATGTACTGCGCCTGCGCAGTACATCAGAGTTGAGCAGCAACGGAGAAAGCAAGATCTCCGTTGCTTTTTATCTCGCTATGTTAAATGAGTTTAACATAGCGACAGTTTTAAAATAAGCAACGGACATCTCCGTTGCTTATTTTAACTGTCTCGCTATGTTAAACTCATTTAACATAGCGAGATAAAAGCAACGGAGATCTTGCTTTCTCCGTTGCTTTTAAACACTGCCTCGCTATGTTAAATGGGTTTAACATAGTGAGGCAGCTTTAAAATAAGCAACGGAGATCTCCGTTGCTTATTTTAAAGCTGTCTCGCTATGTTAAACCCATTTAACATAGCGAGACAGTGTTTAAAAAAAAAGAGTTATACTAATGGAAAAAAGTCCGGGCGACGGACCTTTTTCCATTAGTATAACTCGATTTACAACGGGCACGCTGGCCAATCAGCGTGCACGTTTTGGGGGGATCATGGTATAATACACATTTGTTGACCAGGGTAGTGTAGCAAGTCCAAATGTAAGGTATCAGTGTAGTACAGATGTGAAACCCCCACATAAACACAGGTGTCCCAGACAGTATAGCCACAAAAGAATGTAATGTAATGAAAGTACATAAAATGAGAATAATTATAATAATAATGATAATAATAATTATAATAAGTAATAATACTAATGATAGTCCATAAAATAACAGCTGAGCAAAGCTAAACTGAGCTCAGCTGTACTTAGCTGGAGTAAGCATTGCTGAAATATATATATGCTTTGCAAGAATTAGCATAGCTAAAAGGATTTGCACACTAGTATGCAGGGCTTAGTATCTACCCCTTTAAGCAATGCTTACCTATGCTAAGCATGTGTGCACTTAGCTTAGCTTAGATTAGCATATTCAAAACTGTCCATTTACCGGAAAGGGCAGGAAATCAGCCTTATTTAAACCTCACAGACAGGAATACAGCCCATAACCAATTGCAGCTCCCCACTGTAGGCACTATGGCTGGTGTTGGTGAAGGTGTCCGATTTTGGGTGCAGAGCTGGGGCATTCAGGAGTCCAGGATCATGGTCGGACTCCTTGTAGAAAACCATGACATGAGACTGCTGCAGGACCAGTACCAGTGCTCCTAATACAAAGTGCAGGTCTGGGAACATCTCACCTGCAATCTCACCATTGCCACCGGCATCCCTTGGACTGGTGAGCAGGTCTGGCACCACTTTTCTGACTTGAACTGGAGGAAGAGGGAGCTGTTGGACCAGTGGGTCCAAGATACCTGGGCTGGGAATGCTCCTGTCATGTGTAAATATCATTCACAATAACTGATTTTCAAATTTCAGCTTGTGTATGTGATGGATAGGTATGCATAAATGTTTTTCTTATCACCTGTATAGCTGCAGGTGAAAGGGCTGCCAACTTGGATGCCCATGTCAGCAGGCTGCTAAGGCTGCACCGCGAGGTTGGTGAGTAACAATCTAGCTTGTAGTATTCAGGGCAAATAAATAAAAATGAGTATTATGTCACCTTGCAGAATATAAAAATGGGTATGGTATGTACTGAATAAACAAGCTCATAGGACAGTAATACTGAAATACAGGTCATATATCAATAAAATTGTAAGTACTTGTCAATAAAAGTCAAAACCCTAGACTGGTTGAGTTTACTTTGGTACTGTATGAAATGAAATCTGTACAGTTTATGCATAGCAACTATAGTTCTGAAAACATTAAACAATCAAGGGTCATTTGACAAAGACTGTGGAGTTATAAAACAGGAGATTAACTACATGAAAAATTGCATGCACCAAGATCTGATATCTGAATAGCAATGTTGTGTTAACCAGAGTTTTCTGCATTGTGCTATACAAGACATATGGGCTATGCATGAATGCCAGAATTACAACTTCAAATTGTACAACCAAGAGAGTATTAGACAGAAAACAGTCAAACAAAAGGCAGCAGTTCTTCAAGAGCTCATTCTGATGAAACACACATCTGTTGTATTTTTGGCACAAACAGGCATGGTTCAAATCCCAAGAGTGGTAGTAAGGTGTATGCATAATTTCACCCAGGATTTTGTGAATATGTGTAGAAACAGTCAGGTAGTGTTAACATAAATTTTCTCCATGTCTGCCAGGTAAGAAGAGGTATAAAGTAGCTATAATAAGGCTGTAGTTATACTGTGTCCAACAGCCACTGTCCAACCCCAAGGCTGCAAATGACAGCAAGATAAGTACATACACCAAGTAGTCTCGACCAAGAAATGTTATTCAAGTGTCACACTGTCAACAACCAGGATGATTGATAGAAATCAAGCCTGAGTATGTCTGTAGCAGACACACACACACACACACACACACACACACACACACACACACACACACACACACACACACATAGTACGAGTCCATATATGTAACCCTGACTATGTGAATATGGGTTGAAACAGTCAGGTAGTGTTAACAGAAATTTCCCCCAAAGGTCTGTCAGGTAAGAAAAGGTATAAAGTAGCTATAAGAATGCTGTAATTATACACTGTGTACAAAAATACCACTGCCCAACCCAAGGCAATAAGTTGTTGTAAAGTGAAGTAATACCTGTAGAGTAATGATTAGAGCAATGATCCTTAAAGTTGTGAGCACTTCAAGCATATACAGATGTTAATTGACATCTCTCTCTCTCCCCCACACCTTATCTGCACCAATAATCTAAACGCATAAATTAATGGGTATGTTTCCCACCAAATCTACTGTTGGGATGCATGTCCTATTGTTCTACAAATATCGAAATGTTTTTCTACTGATGTTCCCTGTTCATATACTATCATTGGTGGCCTCTTGCTATCAATGTAACCTGCATGCCGTTATAATGCCCACTGTGCTACCATATATGCAGTTGTTCTGTTTGCTATGCAAGTGTTCTAAATATGTTGTTTTGGGTTAATGGGAATACCTATGCATGCTGCTATAACTAATCCTGGAATGTGTTTTTTCATGACTAACCAACATATATTGTAAAACTGCAACACCATGGCATGTCTGGGAAGACTGATCCCAGCAGTTCCGCCTGTCCTGCCTCAACTGGCCCTGGCACCGGGCCTCAGTACATCTGGGACCCACCCCGAGGCCTCCTTGTCTGCTGGTCCTTCACCACCTTCGGGTGGTACCACCTCAGGGGATGGGGCTCACTCCCCACTGGATGTGGGTGTAGACAGGATCCTGTCACCCAAAGCCAGGTCCAGGGATTAGTGTGTATCAAGCTTTGAAAGGAATTTGGAGATTGGCTACTTCTGCTTGAGGGCTGCGTGACACATCTGGAGGGTCAGCCTGCCCCTACTGCTCAGCCCCCAGCACAGCCACCTTCGGGGCTGTGAAGGTGCAGTGGTGACTGTCCATGGGTGGGGACCTCAGTCCCACTGTATCCATTTCGGGGCACGTGGGCATCCGATTCCCAAGTACCCCACCTCATCCAATGTATTTACCCACCACATGTGTCATATACCACTCCTGTCTGCTGTCTTGTTTGACTTATCTGTCTTCCTACCCAACCTACCTCCACAAATATACCTACTATCCTTCCCCAACATCCCATTCTCGCCTTAAAAAAAGCGTAATCTGTCCCGACAAAAAAATGTTGCCATATACATAGCTGTCCATTTCACACACGTGTCCACTGGACACATGTAATCTGGTCTAATTGGATTCACAACACATTATTGTTGTCCTCACTCCTCTCTCAGGGGTTTGAGTGTCCAAATTTACCTCCAAATTCTGTATATATGCACACCTGTTGCTGTAGAAGAAATGGACAGCTATGGACCTTCCCTACACCCATCCTGCACATCCCTAGCTACCTTTCATAATGCTTTTCCCTCTACATGCCCCCTTTTTTCACCCCTTTCCTATCGACCCTTTTTACATTTAGATATATCTATGTACATAAAATAAATAAATAAATAAAATATAAATATATATATATATATATATATATATATATATATATATATATATATACACATATATATGTTTACATATATATGTTTACATATATATGCTTACATATATATGTATTGGAGTTGCACATCAGATCCATACTCCAAAGCTCTTACTGTAACAAATCTGTCCAAAGGATGTCAAAAATGGGGTTGAAGGGGCCCAAAATAGGGACATCTTTGAAATAGTGCCCTTATCCTTCTGTCAACAGCAGCAACTGTTCTATTTGGAACAAAAGTATCAGTCCTGCCAAGTTTTGAACCAAGGGCCCTGTACACCATACTCAGAGAAATGGTACCACTACACCATGTGAACTGTAAAAAGTACTTATACTTTTCCAAACATATCAGTCAGTAGAGTCATTCAACAGTAGGGAAAAGATTCAGTAGAATCAGTCAGGGTTTCTATATATACATGTATTTATGTATGGTGATGCATATATGTGGACAAATACAGACACAAAATATATCTATAGAGATATACATGTAAGATATATACATATATAAGTAAATATATATATATATATATATATATATATATATATATATATATATATATATATATATAGATAGATAGATAGAAAAGTATATAAACACATACACACACACATTATACATAAATATACCGAAATATATAACAGCTACAAAAAAATGCAGTCTAAGGGTCATGCTCAACACTAGAGGTCTAAATCTCAAAAAGTACTCACTCGAAGCACTCCTTATTAACAAAGGATGCTCACACGTCCAAACTGGTAGCCCAACATAATGCATCACAGATACTGCAGATATAGCTAAGATAGGATAAGACAGCAATTCAAGTTGTAGCCTGCTATAGGTCCCCAACCATGTCCCAAGAGTCAAACCCCACGTTCCTAAGTGCCCTGGAGAATATTACTGTCCAACCTAACACTATCATACAGTCATACTGGTTTAACTCAACTACCCCTCCATTAACTGTGAAAGCTACCTATGTATCAATGTACTTGCCCAATGTTGCCTGGAATGCATCAATTCCAATGGCCTGTACCAGCTCATTTTTACACCCACTGCAGGTAGCAACATCATTGACCTAGTCAGTACTAACATGGGCGACTGTTGCTGTACACCAGTAGTCAACTCCACCATGGTTAAATCTGACCACAATGTCATCACCTAAGAAGTGCACATCCCTTCCACCCCCTGCAAAGGTAACCATCATATAAAACCTTTCCAAAGCCAACTTTGACCCCAAAGATCAGCAGTGGCTAACTTTATGGCACCCTTGCAAATGGAGATAAGTTGCATGACCTCCAAACACAGACCAATGCAGTACAAACAAGTATACAAATGCATGGATTTCACCATATCCAATCTTCCCTACACCCATCCTGCACATCCCTAGCTACCTTTCATAATGCTTTTCCTCTACATGCCCCCTTTTTTCACCCCTTTCCTATCAACCCTTTTTACATTTAGATATATCTATGTACATAAAAAAATAAATAAATAAATAAATAAAATATATATATATATATATATATATATATATATATATATATATATATATATATACACATATATATGTTTACATATATATGTTTACATATATATGCTTACATATATATGTATTGGAGTTGCACATCAGATCCATACTCCAAAGCTCTTACTGTAACAAATCTGTCCAAAGGATGTCAAAATGGGGTTGAAGGGCCCAAAATAGGGACATCTTTGAAATAGTGCCCTTATCCTTCTGTCAACAGCAGCAACTGTTCTATTTGGAACAAAAGTATCAGTCCTGCCAAGTTTTGAACCAAGGGCCCTGTACACCATACTCAGAGAAATGGTACCACTACACCATGTGAACTGTAAAAGTACTTATGCTTTTCCAAACATATCAGTCAGTAGAGTCATTCAACAGTAGGGAAAAGATTCAGTAGAATCAGTCAGGGTTTCTATATATACATGTATTTATGTATGGTGATGCATATATGTGGACAAATACAGACACAAAATATATCTATAGAGATATACATGTAAGATATATACATATATAAGTAAATATATATATATATATATATATATATATATATATATATATATATATATATATATATATAGCTAGCTAGATAGAAAAGTATATAAACACATACACACACACATACGTATACATAAATATACCGAAATATATAACAGCTACAAAAAAATGCAGTCTAAGGGTCATGCTCAACACTAGAAGTCTAAATCTCAAAAAGTACTCACTCGAAGCACTCCTTATTAACAAAGGATGCTCACACGTCCAAACTGGTAGCCCAACATAATGCATCACAGATACTGCAGATATAGCTAAGATAGGATAAGACAGCAATTCAAGTTGTAGCCTGCTATAGGTCCCCAACCATGTCCCAAGAGTCAAACCCCACGTTCCTAAGTGCCCTGGAGAATATTACTGTCCAACCTAACACTATCATACAGTCATACTGGTTTAACTCAACTACCCCTCCATTAACTGTGAAAGCTACCTATGTATCAATGTACTTGCCCAGTGTTGCCTGGAATGCATCAATTCCAATGGCCTGTACCAGCTCATTTTTACACCCACTGCAGGTAGCAACATCATTGACCTAGTCAGTACTAACATGGGCGACTGTTGCTGTACACCAGTAGTCAACTCCACCATGGTTAAATCTAACCACAATGTCATCACCTAAGTGCACATCCTTCCACCCCCTGCAAAGGTAACCATCATATAAAACCTTTCCAAAGCCAACTTTGACCCCAAAGATCAGCAGTGGCTAACTTTATGGCACCCTTGCAAATGGAGATAAGTTGCATGACCTCCAAACACAGACCAATGCAGTACAAACAAGTATACAAATGCATGGATTTCACCATACCCAATAAAACCAAGACGCTCCCCTCCAGAAAAGGGAAGCCAATCTGATGGTCCCCTGCCCAAACAACTCTACAACAGAAGGAGGAAACTGATATGGAATAAGGTGAAGTTGCAAGACTGGAAAAAAAACCCTTATCAGCCTCAACAAAAAGATGAGATTCTTCATGAAATACTCTAAAGCTAGCTATGAAAACAGAATTGCAGCACACAGTAAATAAATCCACAAGGTCTCCTATAGTTATTTAAAGAATCTCCACAGCAATACCAACATGTGCTCTGAGCTACTGCACAATGTTAACTCCTATACTGAGGCAACAGCTATTGCCAATATACTGGCACACAGATTTAGTGGCAACTTTACCCTTCTCCCCACCCCCGAAGGACCAATCACAATAACAGTACACTGCCAAGCACCCAGTAGTACTGCTGCTTTGGTTAACACACCACTGTCCAAGGCCAAGAATACAGCTTCTATTGGACCTGGCAATATCGCTGGCTGTCTTCTGCATGAACTTCAGAGTGAACTGGCACCTCACCTGTGTGCCCTGTTCAATCACAGACTCACCTCAGGCTTTGTCCCTACTGATTGGTGCACTGCTATAATTATCCCTCTCCACACAGGAGGAGTGGCTGCAGACTCTGGGAAGTATCACCTGATTAGCCTGACTAGGCTGTCATGCAAAGTTATGGAAAGCATTGTCATGGACCTAGGAAACAGGGATATGGGAATCTTCAGACAAAGGATCCCGCACAGTTTGCTTTTGTGAAGGGTAGATCATGCCTGTTCAATCAACCTGGTCGACTTCTTTGAGTCAGTCACCAGAGCAGTGGATGAAGGCAAGGTGGTTCATACAGCCTACCTCAATCTGGCCAAGCCTTTTGCTAACATTGCCCACTCACGGTTGATGGATAAACTCACTAAGCTACGCATCAACCCCTATAACCGTAAGTGGGTTGCAAACTGTCTCACAGATAGAACCCACACTGTGAAAGTAGCTGAACCCAAGTCAGACCACTGACCAGTCGTGTGGAGTTCCACAGGGTTCAGTCCTGGGACCTCTCTTGTTTGGAATCAAATTCTCTGAAGTCCATGCCAACATGAAGGGACTCTGGCTGACAATGTTTGCAGATGATTGCAAGCTGGGAGCTATTAACTACGTAAGTGATGTTGACATCCTACAGAAAGGCCTCACTGAGACCAATGGCTAGTGTCAGAGCCATGGCTTTAAGCTCAATGTCAATGAATGTGTTGTCATCCCCCTTTGGGATTTCAGGCACTACAGGGATGTTACAGCATCAAGAATCAGACACCAATGTGAAAGTGCATATCCATAACCAATTCCACCACAGTCACAGTCACATACTGGTAGGTTGGGTGAACAGTAGGGTATACAGACTGTGTGAAGAAGTACATAATAGTTTTCCAGTCACACACTACCCTACATATAGTGGTCCAATTCTCAGAGTAGTCTGAATCCTGGCCATGGTACAGGACACATCTCAGTCTTCTGCTACAATGGCATACAGCCAATAGACCAGCAGACACTGGAGCAGCATGCACAGTCAGATAAAAGGAGCCATAACACTTACATCTAGCCCTCCATACAGAGCGCAAATAACATGCACTGATGACATGTGTACACTATCCTGACAGTCTGTCAACAATGGCCAGACATGCACAGACCTCTCAAATGTACAGTTCACCTCAGAATGTACAGGCTCTCGACTGATATATGTGGCCTCTTCCCTGTGACATGTCTGTGGGTCTATTAAATCACTGGGATGGTAGGAGGAATGCAGGCAAGAAATAATGCTACTAAATACATCTGAGACTCATAGTGCATGACACCTGGACAAAGCCTGACATCATTTGGAGATAGTGGCACAAACACAGTCATAGATTGTACATATCGGTGTCAGAAATTTAGACAGTTGCTGATGTTACTGGGTTTGTTGTAACATAGCTTTCATGAGGAATATGAAGGCAGTAATACCAATGGAATTTAGTATTCACTGACTGCATTCCCCAGAGTACCTGAATGATTTTCCAAGGACAAAACTGCCTGGGAAGCAGACAAAACATAACAGGCAAACATGTGGCCAGTCTGTGAACAGCATGCCATTGGAGACATATCATTGTCAGACATGAAGTCACTCACTAAATGCATGTTCACATAAACCCTCTCATCCTATCAACCCAACATGTGTATAGCAGCACTGATGATGACATAGAATTTGTTTACAATTCTGGAGATATGTCCCCCATGTTGTTGTGCTGCCTCCACATATCCTGTCCTGTGAAGTATTCCCACCTACTGTCTGTGAATCTGTAGCCCACCACCTCTGTAATGTCCCTCACACAGGCAAGGAATTGGGTCAAGGCCCACATGAAGGATGTCCAATTTGTTGGAGCTAGCAGCAGTGCCCAGGCCCATAGCACAAAACTATGTGGGCATCTACATAGTTGTATGGCCTTAGAAATACCTGACATCTGCACAACTGCACAGAGGAGAGACAGGAAGTGGACAGCAAACATGTTATGCATTAGGATGAATGTCCTGAAGGATAGAAGTCTGAAAGTGAAATGTATGCCATTACTACATGACAGCAGTCCTCAATGACATGGGCAAAAAACATAGTACTCTACAGTTTATATAATGATATCATATTAATATCCAGTAGGCGATACACAAAACATACAAGCTGAAACACCAAGAACAAGATAGCGTAGTACTCAGAGTCCCAGCTCTGCATGCAGAGGTGCATGGTTGCAGTACTAAAATAGGCAATCTAATTTTACATGACAAAGCAGTGTCAACAGTATTGACTTCATAATACAATATGTGTGGAATCATCTTCATTAACCAGTGTTCTGTAGCTGGTGTAACATGCAAGTGGGTGCATATAACATGTGATACTACCCATGTATAAGAAATAATAAATAAAACATACTACTCATGTATACCCAAGTGTCCTGGACAGTATATTCACTCCCCTTGCTACTGTAATGAGAGTACATAAAAGCATGCTATGTACAGGACATTAAATAAACTTATTACATGATGTTATTACTCTGCTATTTTATGAGAGTGGAATGTGAGCAATGGTTACCAGGGCAGAGCTATGCTTAGCAGGTTTACACATTGCTTAAATATGAATAATAACCAGTAGTTAGCTCTGCTAAGCATACTTGCGCACTGGCAAGTGTCGGTAAGTGAAGCCTACAGTTTAAGCGCCTATCAGTTTAACCATCTTTTAGCATCACTTAGCACCATGCAAACCTGCACAAACCCACTTACAACTGCTTAAACGTGCTTTTAGTCACTCTGTATCCAGCAGCCCAGCTTTTGGCCAGCAACAAAATAATCAGCCGTGCTCAGTCTTGAGCCCAGGATGCTATACATCATAGTCAGCAATTTACCACTAGGCCATTTTAGCTGTGAAATGTCAGGATGTTTTTTTACAACATATCATGCAGTACAGTCAGTTTACAATAGGAACGACACACTGTGGAATGAGGAATGATTCTTATCTACAAATATATACATGAAAAAAATATTTACATATATAGAGGGATAGTTAGATATGTGTGGAGATACATATGTATGTATAACAATATATATATATATATATATATATATATATATATATATATATATATATATATATATATATATATATATATATATTACCAAGAAGTACTGACATGTATACAGTGTGTGTGTGTGTGTGTGTGTGTGTGTGTGTGTGTGTATATATATATATATATATATATATATATATATATATATATATATATATATATATATATATATATATATATATATATATATATATATATATATATATATATATATATATATATATATATATATACATATACATATATATATATATATATATATATATATATATATATGCATGTCCCTAAATTCCCCTACAAACATATGCTGCTGATAGACCACCCATAACTGGTGCAGCATGCACAGCTGGATACAAAAGGACCCATGACACTTGCATCTGTCCCCACCAGTCCAAATAATAAGTGAATAGTACGCGGCTACAAAAT
Source organism: Protopterus annectens (assembly GCF_019279795.1). Lineage (NCBI taxonomy): Eukaryota > Metazoa > Chordata > Ceratodontiformes > Protopteridae > Protopterus > Protopterus annectens. Next base: position 208,065,298 of record NC_056742.1, on the reverse strand, counting down.
CATGAAAGGCCATGTACAATGGCCAGACATATACAGTGACCTCTTAGCAAAACAACTACAGTAAGTGAAGATAGTAAACAAAAATGCAAACAGCCAGTAATTCACACAAGTTCATTTTACTATGATGTATTTGCAAAGCCTTCAAGGAGTAACACATTACAATAAATACTTGCCTTAATTAGAAGACGCAATTAACACTTAAGCATACTTAAATACACAGCCTCCATTTACAATCCTCATTCAACCCCCTAGGTATCACATTTAAAAACATACATTGATTCTGTACATACCAACTGTTCTTTTATGACTGTTTGATCAAACTAAGAAACAGACTTTTTCCAAAGCAGTACCTTGTAAGCCACTACACTTAATTATATGAATATACACAGCCTCCAATTAAACAACTCATTTAACGTCCTAGGGGATAATGTATCACATTTAAAAATTTAAACTGATTCTGTACATAACAAATGTTCTTTCATGACTACTACCCCATGGTGATAATTATTAAAATGTACAGCCATAGAACTGTCTTCTTACTCATCAATAATATGCCTCACATGTTCTAACAGCCTAGTTTTAAAACACTTGTTACTCTCCACCACATTAAACATGTTACAAGGGCATCTAAGAGCCTTTTCCATACACTAACCTCTTTGAATGTACAGAGTCCCACATGTTGTCTACTCTTTCCCTCAGCAGGCATGACAGTACAAAATAATAGTAGACATTGACTATCAACCTCCTACGGTATGGCATCTGTACAAAGCCTGACATAATCTGGGATAGAGGCCCAAAACATGTCCATAGTTGAAATATTGCTATTGCTGGTGTTACAGGATTTGTTGTAACATATCTTTTCTGAGGGATATAGTCTGAAGCACAAATGGATATTGGCATTTACTGATTGCAATCGCCGAGTATGCTACTGATTTGCCAAGGACAACACCTGTCTGGGGAACAGACCAAATATAATAGGCAAACCTCTGGACATAATGTGGATAACCCTACAGTTCAGAGCTATGCAGACACATAACTTTTTCAGACTGAAACCCATGCAGAAGTAGCATGCAGACAAACCCTGTTAAACAAGCATTATTCAAAACATATAACAGCAATACTCGCATTCTGCCCCTAAATCTTGAATCTTCTCCAACATTTAGTTTGCTTGTCTCCACAGGTCTTATTATAAGAGGTATTAGCTCACACACCTCCACAATGTTTTCCTCACAGGTAAGGAATGGGCCAACACCCACATGGAGTACTGAATTATAGTAGTGTGTTGCCATGACATTGCCTATTGGAATAACTACACAGCTTCTCCACATGCAATCAGCAACTGGGGAACACCATTTGGTGCTCAGGCCATCACATGGTCATAAGCATTACCTACAAAAGACAAGCTGCCATCTATTCAAACCACTTCTGTCATAGACAGTCCATCAGTGCAAAGCTCAAGTAGTGTGAGAAATAAAAAAAGGATATATCTGTGAAAATTCCAGAAGAAAGAAAAAGGTATGTGAAACAAGTAGGCATGCAACTGAATGCAGTAGGTGGTCTGTAATAATGGAAAATAGGGTTTGAAAGCATATGTCTCAACAAGACTTGCTGTACTGATGTACTGCTGAACAACACTGATGGCCAGAGCATGTGGCTCTGTCTGTAGTAACTAGGCCAGCTACTGCAATGTTGTACATATCCATATGTTACCTGTGCATATAACTATGATACACATTTTGTCTTGTAAATATAAGACAGCTATACAGAGCATGTGCAGAGTAAAGTACTGCTGCAGATGTGTGTGTTGAACTGCATGTTATATACTGAGCTCATACCATTCAAATGTCCAGTGTTCTGCACACTGACCATATATGTGCCTCATATTTGTAGTTATTTACCCATAGGGTTGTGTTATGTCTGTCAAATCCTTGTCAAATCTGTGAAAACTGACATTACAACACCCCCCTTCATTGTCCTCTGGCTTTTCCCATTCGGGATTACCACAGTGGACCATCTGTTGCCATTTCTGCCTGTCCTATGAATCTTGATCTCTCACATCAAGCACCTGCATGCCCTCTCTCACCACATCCGGTAACATTATCTGCGGTCTTCCTCTCTTCCTCTTACCTGGCAGCTACATCATTACTATCTTTTTCCCAATATGCTCAGCACACTTCCTCAGCACATGTCCAAACTGATGTAATGCTTCCTCTCTAACATTGTCTCATATCCATCCAACATGGCCTGAGCCTGTCATATATACATTGCTAAACCTGTGCACCCATGTCACACCCAGTTCAAATCATAACATCTGTAACTCTGCCATGTAGCTCTGACTCCTGCATTTTGAAAATGCCACTGTCTCCAACCCATATAACATAGGTGGTCTCACTACCCTCTTGTAGACCTTACATATCATGTTTACTGGTACTTGTTTGTCACATATTACTCCTGACACTCTTCTCCACCCTCTCCATCCTGTCTGTACTCTCTTCTTCTACCTGTCCTCCAATGTCCTCATTACTCTGAAATGTTGATCTCAAACATTTGAACACAGCCACCTTTGCCAACTGTACCCCATGCATCCTCAACATTCTGCTATGCTCCCTCTCATTCACATAGATAGTCTGTCCTAGTGCTGCCAACCTTCATTCCTCTCCTCTCTAGAGCATATTTCTTCCTCTACAGGGTCTCCAAAAGCTGTCCCCTACTTTCAATACAGATCTAATGTCATCTGCAAACAACTTAGTCAACGGGGACTCTATCATCTTGTCTGTCAACCTGTCCATCACAACCGTAAATTAAAAGGGCTCACAGCTGATCCTGATGTCATCCCACCTCCACCTTAAACACATCCCAAAATGGGTTTTTTTAAAATTTAAAATTTAAACCCCATTTTCCCGGGGGTCGCCTGTTTTGGGGGGGTTTTGAACTTATTCCGGGGTCCTTCCCCCCTTACCCCAACCCAAACCCCCCCCAAAAAACCCAAATATCCCTTTTTTTTTACTTTTTTCCTTCCCCAACATCCCATTCTCGCCTTAAAAAAAAAGCGTAATCTGTCCCGACAAAAAAATGTTGCCATATACATAGCTGTCCATTTCACACACGTGTCCACTGGACACATGTAATCTGGTCTAATTGGATTCACAACACATTATTGTTGTCCTCTCCTCTCTCAGGGGTTTGAGTGTCCAAATTTACCTCCAAATTCTGTATATATGCACAGCTGTTGCTGTAGAAGAAATGGACAGCTATGGACCTTCCCTACACCCATCCTGCACATCCCTAGCTACCTTTCATAATGCTTTTCCTCTACATGCCCCTTTTTCACCCCTTTCCTATCAACCCTTTTACATTTAGATATATCTATGTAAAATAAATAAATAAATAAAATATAAATAAATAAATATATATATATATATATATATATATATATATATATACACATATATATGTTTACATATATATGTTTACATATATATGCTTACATATATATGTATTGGAGTTGCACATCAGATCCATACTCCAAAGCTCTTACTGTAACAAATCTGTCCAAAGGATGTCAAAAATGGGGTTGAAGGGGCCCAAAATAGGGACATCTTTGAAATAGTGCCCTTATCCTTCTGTCAACAGCAGCAACTGTTCTATTTGGAACAAAAGTATCAGTCCTGCCAAGTTTTGAACCAAGGGCCCTGTACACCATACTCAGAGAAATGGTACCACTACACCATGTGAACTGTAAAAAGTACTTATACTTTTCCAAACATATCAGTCAGTAGAGTCATTCAACAGTAGGGAAAAGATTCAGTAGAATCAGTCAGGGTTTCTATATATACATGTATTTATGTATGGTGATGCATATATGTGGACAAATACAGACACAAAATATATCTATAGAGATATACATGTAAGATATATACATATATACATATATATATATATATATATATATATATATATATATATATATATATATATATATATATATATATATAGCTAGCTAGATAGAAAAGTATATAAACACATACACACACACATAATGTATACATAAATATACCGAAATATATAACAGCTACAAAAAATGCAGTCTAAGGGTCATGCTCAACACTAGAAGTCTAAATCTCAAAAGTACTCACTCAAGCACTCCTTATTAACAAAGGATGCTCACACGTCCAAACTGGTAGCCCAACATAATGCATCACAGATACTGCAGATATAGCTAAGATAGGATAAGACAGCAATTCAAGTTGTAGCCTGCTATAGGTCCCCAACCATGTCCCAAGAGTCAAACCCCACGTTCCTAAGTGCCCTGGAGAATATTACTGTCCAACCTAACACTATCATACAGTCATACTGGTTTAACTCAACTACCCCTCCATTAACTGTGAAAGCTACCTATGTATCAATGTACTTGCCCAATGTTGCCTGGAATGCATCAATTCCAATGGCCTGTACCAGCTCATTTTTACACCCACTGCAGGTAGCAACATCATTGACCTAGTCAGTACTAACATGGACGACTGTTGCTGTACACCAGTAGTCAACTCCACCATGGTTAAATCTGACCACAATGTCATCACCTAAGAAGTGCACATCCCTTCCACCCCCTGCAAAGGTAACCATCATATAAAACCTTTCCAAAGCCAACTTTGACCCCAAAGATCAGCAGTGGCTAACTTTATGGCACCCTTGCAAATGGAGATAAGTTGCATGACCTCCAAACACAGACCAATGCAGTACAAACAAGTATACAAATGCATGGATTTCACCATATCCAATCTTCCCTACACCCATCCTGCACATCCCTAGCTACCTTTCATAATGCTTTTCCCTCTACATGCCCCCTTTTTTCACCCCTTTCCTATCAACCCTTTTTACATTTAGATATATCTATGTACATAAAAAAATAAATAAATAAATAAATAAAATATATATATATGTATATATATATATATATATATATATATATATATATATATATATATATATATATATATATATATATATGTTTACATATATATGCTTACATATATATGTATTGGAGTTGCACATCAGATCCATACTCCAAAGCTCTTACTGTAACAAATCTGTCCAAAGGATGTCAAAAATGGGGTTGAAGGGGCCCAAAATAGGGACATCTTTGAAATAGTGCCCTTATCCTTCTGTCAACAGCAGCAACTGTTCTATTTGGAACAAAAGTATCAGTCCTGCCAAGTTTTGAACCAAGGGCCCTGTACACCATACTCAGAGAAATGGTACCACTACACCATGTGAACTGTAAAAAGTACTTATGCTTTTCCAAACATATCAGTCAGTAGAGTCATTCAACAGTAGGGAAAAGATTCAGTAGAATCAGTCAGGGTTTCTATATATACATGTATTTATGTATGGTGATGCATATATGTGGACAAATACAGACACAAAATATATCTATAGAGATATACATGTAAGATATATACATATATAAGTAAATATATATATATATATATATATATATATATATATATATATATATATATATATATAGCTAGCTAGATAGAAAAGTATATAAACACATACGCACACACATACGTATACATAAATATACCAAATATATAACAGCTACAAAAAAATGCAGTCTAAGGGTCATGCTCAACACTAGAAGTCTAAATCTCAAAAAGTACTCACTCGAAGCACTCCTTATTAACAAAGGATGCTCACACGTCCAAACTGGTAGCCCAACATAATGCATCACAGATACTGCAGATATAGCTAAGATAGGATAAGACAGCAATTCAAGTTGTAGCCTGCTATAGGTCCCCAACCATGTCCCAAGAGTCAAACCCCACGTTCCTAAGTGCCCTGGAGAATATTACTGTCCAACCTAACACTATCATACAGTCATACTGGTTTAACTCAACTACCCCTCCATTAACTGTGAAAGCTACCTATGTATCAATGTACTTGCCCAGTGTTGCCTGGAATGCATCAATTCCAATGGCCTGTACCAGCTCATTTTTACACCCACTGCAGGTAGCAACATCATTGACCTAGTCAGTACTAACATGGGCGACTGTTGCTGTACACCAGTAGTCAACTCCACCATGGTTAAATCTGACCACAATGTCATCACCTAAGAAGTGCACATCCCTTCCACCCCCTGCAAAGGTAACCATCATATAAAACCTTTCCAAAGCCAACTTTGACCCCAAAGATCAGCAGTGGCTAACTTTATGGCACCCTTGCAAATGGAGATAAGTTGCATGACCTCCAAACACAGACCAATGCAGTACAAACAAGTATACAAATGCATGGATTTCACCATACCCAATAAAACCAAGACGCTCCCCTCCAGAAAAGGGAAGCCAATCTCATGGTCCCCTGCCCAAACAACTCTACAACAGAAGGAGGAAACTGATATGGAATAAGGTGAAGTTGCAAGACTGGAAAAAAAACCCTTATCAGCCTCAACAAAAAGATGAGATTCTTCATGAAATACTCTAAAGCTAGCTATGAAAACAGAATTGCAGCACACAGTAAATAAATCCACAAGGTCTCCTATAGTTATTTAAAGAATCTCCACAGCAATACCAACATGTGCTCTGAGCTACTGCACAATGTTAACTCCTATACTGAGGCAACAGCTATTGCCAATATACTGGCACACAGATTTAGTGGCAACTTTACCCTTCTCCCCCCCCCCGAAGGACCAATCACAATAACAGTACACTGCCAAGCACCCAGTAGTACTGCTGCTTTGGTTAACACACCACTGTCCAAGGCCAAGAATACAGCTTCTATTGGACCTGGCAATATCGCTGGCTGTCTTCTGCATGAACTTCAGAGTGAACTGGCACCTCACCTGTGTGCCCTGTTCAATCACAGACTCACCTCAGGCTTTGTCCCTACTGATTGGTGCACTGCTATAATTATCCCTCTCCACACAGGAGGAGTGGCTGCAGACTCTGGGAAGTAACACCTGATTAGCCTGACTAGGCTGTCATGCAAAGTTATGGAAAGCATTGTCATGGACCTAGGAAACAGGGATATGGGAATCTTCAGACAAAGGATCCCGCACAGTTTGCTTTTGTGAAGGGTAGATCATGCCTGTTCAATCAACCTGGTTGACTTCTTTGAGTCAGTCACCAGAGCAGTGGATGAAGGCAAGGTGGTTCATACAGCCTACCTCAATCTGGCCAAGCCTTTTGCTAACATTGCCCACTCACGGTTGATGGATAAACTCACTAAGCTACGCATCAACCCCTATAACCGTAAGTGGGTTGCAAACTGTCTCACAGATAGAACCCACACTGTGAAAGTAGCTGAACCCAAGTCAGACCACTGACCAGTCGTGTGGAGTTCCACAGGGTTCAGTCCTGGGACCTCTCTTGTTTGGAATCAAATTCTCTGAAGTCCATGCCAACATGAAGGGACTCTGGCTGACAATGTTTGCAGATGATTGCAAGCTGGGAGCTATTAACTACGTAAGTGATGTTGACATCCTACAGAAAGGCCTCACTGAGACCAATGGCTAGTGTCAGAGCCATGGCTTTAAGCTCAATGTCAATGAATGTGTTGTCATCCCCCTTTGGGATTTCAGGCACTACAGGGATGTTACAGCATCAAGAATCAGACACCAATGTGAAAGTGCATATCCATAACCAATTCCACCACAGTCACAGTCACATACTGGTAGGTTGGGTGAACAGTAGGGTATACAGACTGTGTGAAGAAGTACATAATAGTTTTCCAGTCACACACTACCCCTACATATAGTGGTCCAATTCTCAGAGTAGTCTGAATCCTGGCCATGGTACAGGACACATCTCAGTCTTCTGCTACAATGGCATACAGCCAATAGACCAGCAGACACTGGAGCAGCATGCACAGTCAGATAAAAAAGGAGCCATAACACTTACATCTAGCCCCCTCCATACACAGCCCAAATAACATGTACACATGACATGTGTACACTATCCTGACAGTCTGTCAACAATGGCCAGACATGCACAGACCTCTCAAATGTACAGTTCACCTCAGAATGTACAGGCTCTCGACTGATATATGTGGCCTCTTCCCTGTGACATGTCTGTGGGTCTACTAAATCACTGGGATGGTAGGAGGAATGCAGGCAAGAAATAATGCTACTAAATACATCTGAGACTCATAGTGCATGACACCTGGACAAAGCCTGACATCATTTGGAGATAGTGGCACAAACACAGTCATAGATTGTACATATCGGTGTCAGAAATTTAGACAGTTGCTGATGTTACTGGGTTTGTTGTAACATAGCTTTCATGAGGAATATGAAGGCAGTAATACCAATGGAATTTAGTATTCACTGACTGCATTCCCCAGAGTACCTGAATGATTTTCCAAGGACAAAAACTGTCTGGGAAGCAGACAAAACATAACAGGCAAACATGTGGCCAGTCTGTGAACAGCATGCCATTGGAGACATATCATTGTCAGACATGAAGTCACTCACTAAATGCATGTTCACATAAACCCTCTCATCCTATCAACCCAACATGTGTATAGCAGCACTGATGATGACATAGAATTTGTTTACAATTCTGGAGATATGTCCCCCATGTTGTTGTGCTGCCTCCACATATCCTGTCCTGTGAAGTATTCCCACCTACTGTCTGTGAATCTGTAGCCCACCACCTCTGTAATGTCCCTCACACAGGCAAGGAATTGGGTCAAGGCCCACATGAAGGATGTCCAATTTGTTGGAGCTAGCAGCAGTGCCCAGGCCCATAGCACAAAACTATGTGGGCATCTACATAGTTGTATGGCCTTAGAAATACCTGACATCTGCACAACTGCACAGAGGAGAGACAGGAAGTGGACAGCAAACATGTTATGCATTAGGATGAATGTCCTGAAGGATAGAAGTCTGAAAGTGAAATGTATGCCATTACTACATGACAGCAGTCCTCAATGACATGGGCAAAAAACATAGTACTCTACAGTTTATATAATAATATCATATTAATATCCAATAGGAGATACATAAAAACATACAAGCTGAAACACCAAGAACAAGATAGCGTAGTACTCAGAGTCCCAGCTCTGCATGCAGAGGTGCATGGTTGCAGTACTAAAATAGGCAATCTAATTTTACATGGCAAAGCAGTGTCAACAGTATTGACTTCATAATACAATATGTGTGGAATCATCTTCATTAACCAGTGTTCTGTAGCTGGTGTAACATGCAAGTGTGGGTGCATATAACATGTGATACTACCCATGTATAAGAAATAATAAATAAAACATACTACTCATGTATACCCAAGTGTCCTGGACAGTATATTCACTCCCCTTGCTACTGTAATGAGAGTACATAAAAGCATGCTATGTACAGGACATTAAATAAACTTATTACATGATGTTATTACTCTGCTATTTTATGAGAGTGGAATGTGAGCAATGGTTACCAGGGCAGAGCTATGCTTAGCAGGTTTACACATTGCTTAAATATGAATAATAACCAGTAGTTAGCTCTGCTAAGCATACTTGCGCACTGGCAAGTGTCGGTAAGTGAAGCCTACAGTTTAAGCGCCTATCAGTTTAACCATCTTTTAGCATCACTTAGCACCATGCAAACCTGCACAAACCCACTTACAACTGCTTAAACGTGCTTTAGTCACTCTGTATCCAGCAGCCCAGCTTTTGGCCAGCAACAAAATAATCAGCCGTGCTCAGTCTTGAGCCCAGGATGCTATACATCATAGTCAGCAATTTACCACTAGGCCATTTTAGCTGTGAAATGTCAGGATGTTTTTTTACAACATATCATGCAGTACAGTCAGTTTACAATAGGAAAGACACACTGTGGAATGAGGAATGATTCTTATCTACAAATATATACATGAAAAAAATATTTACATATATAGAGGGATAGATAGATATGTGTGGAGATACATATGTATGTATAACAATATATATATATATATATATATATATATATATATATATATATATATATATATATATATATATATATATATATATATTACCAAGAAGTACTGACATGTATACGTGTGTGTGTGTGTGTGTGTGTGTGTGTGTGTGTGTGTATATATATATATATATATATATATATATATATATATATATATATATATATATGTATATATATATATATATATATATATATATATATATATATATATATATATATATATATATATATATATATATATATATATATATATATATATATATATATATATATATATATATATATATATATATATATATATATATATATGCATGTCCCTAAATTCCCCTACAAACATATGCTGCTGATAGATCACCCATAACTGGTGCAGCATGCACAGCTGGATACAAAAGGACCCATGACACTTGCATCTGTCCCCACACCAGTCCAAATAATAAGTGAATAGTACGCGGCTACAAAATCATGAAAGGCCATGTACAATGGCCAGACATATACAGTGACCTCTTAGCAAAACAACTACAGTAAGTGAAGATAGTAAACAAAAATGCAAACAGCCAGTAATTCACACAAGTTCATTTTACTATGATGTATTTGGCAAAGCCTTCAAGGAGTAACACATTACAATAAATACTTGCCTTAATTAGAAGACGCAATTAACACTTAAGCATACTTAAATACACAGCCTCCATTTACAATCCTCATTCAACCCCCTAGGTATCACATTTAAAAACATACATTGATTCTGTACATACCAACTGTTCTTTTATGACTGTTTGATCAAACTGAGAAACAGACTTTTTCCAAAGCAGTACCTTGTAACCCACTACTCTTAATTATATGAATATACACAGCCTCCAATTAAACAACTCATTTAACGTCCTAGGGGATAATGTATCACATTTAAAAATTTAAACTGATTCTGTACATAACAAATGTTCTTTCATGACTACTACCCCATGGTGATAATTATTAAAATGTACAGCCATAGAACTGTCTTCTTACTCATCAATAATATGCCTCACATGTTCTAACAGCCTAGTTTTAAAACACTTGTTACTCTCCACCACATTAAACATGTTACAAGGGCATCTAAGAGCCTTTTCCATACACTAACCTCTTGAATGTACAGAGTCCCACATGTTGTCTACTCTTTCCCCTCAGCAGGCATGACAGTACAAAATAATAGTAGACATTGACTATCAACCTCCTACGGTATGGCATCTGTACAAAGCCTGACATAATCTGGGATAGAGGCCCAAAAACATGTCCATAGTTGAAATATTGCTATTGCTGGTGTTACAGGGTTTGTTGTAACATATAATTTCTGAGGGATATAAAGTTTGAAACACAAATGGATGTTAGCATTTACTGATTGCAATCACCGGAGTATGCTACTGATTTGCCAAGGACAACACCTGTCTGGGGAACAGACCAAACATAACAGGCAAACCTCTGGACATAATGTGGATAACCCTACAGTTGAGAGCTATGCAGACACATAACTTTGTCAGACTGAAACCCATGCAGAATTAGCATGTGCAGACAAACCCTGTTAAACAAGCATTATTCAAAACATATATCAGCAATACTCGCATTCTGCCCCTAAATCTTGAATCTTCTCCAACATTTAGTTTGCTTGTCTCCACAGGTCTTATTATAAGAGGTATTAGCTCACACACCTCCACAATGTTTTCCTCACAGGTAAGGGAATGGGCCAACACCCACATGGAGTACTGAATTATAGTAGTGTGTTGCCATGACATTGTCTATTGGAATAACTACACAGCTTCTCCACATGCAATCAGCAACTGGGGAACACCATTTGGTGCTCAGGCCATCACATGGTCATAAGCATTACCTACAAAAGACAAGCTGCCATCTATTCAAACCACTTCTGTCATAGACAGTCCATCAGTGCAAAGCTCAAGTAGTGTGAGAAATAAAAAAAGGATATATCTGTGAAAATTCCAGAAGAAAGAAAAAGGTATGTGAAACAAGTAGGCATGCAACTGAATGCAGTAGGTGGTCTGTAATAATGGAAAATAGGGGTTTGAAAGCATATGTCTCAACAAGACTTGCTGTACTGATGTACTGCTGAACAACACTGATGGCCAGAGCATGTGGCTCTGTCTGTAGTAACTAGGCCAGCTACTGCAATGTTGTACATATCCGTATGTTACCTGTGCATATAACTATGATACACATTTTGTCTTGTAAATATAAGACAGCTATACAGAGCATGTGCAGAGTAAAGTACTGCTGCAGATGTGTGTGTTGAACTGCAAGTTATATACTGAGCTCATACCATTCAAATGTCCAGTGTTCTGCACACTGACCATATATGTGCCTCATATTTGTAGTTATTTACCCATAGGGTTGTGTTATGTCTGTCAAATCCTTGTCAAATCTGTGAAAACTGACATTACAACACCCCCTTCATTGTCCTCTGGCTTTTCCCATTCGGGATTACCACAGTGGACCATCTGTTGCCATTTCTGCCTGTCCTATGAATCTTGATCTCTCACATCAAGCACCTGCATGCCCTCTCTCACCACATCCGGTAACATTATCTGCGGTCTTCCTCTCTTCCTCTTACCTGGCAGCTACATCATTACTATCTTTTTCCCAATATGCTCAGCACACTTCCTCAGCACATGTCCAAACTGATGTAATGCTTCCTCTCTAACATTGTCTCATATCCATCCAACATGGCCTGAGCCTGTCATATATACATTGCTAAACCTGTGCACCCATGTCACACCCAGTTCAAATCATAACATCTGTAACTCTGCCATGTGTAGCTCTGACTCCTGCATTTTGAAAATGCCACTGTCTCCAACCCATATAACATAGGTGGTCTCACTACCCTCTTGTAGACCTTACATATCATGTTTACTGGTACTTGTTTGTCACATATTACTCCTGACACTCTTCTCCACCCTCTCCATCCTGTCTGTACTCTCTTCTTCACCTGTCCTCCAATGTCCTCATTACTCTGAAATGTTGATCTCAAACATTTGAACACAGCCACCTTTGCCAACTGTACCCCATGCATCCTCAACATTCTGCTATGCTCCCTCTCATTCACATAGATAGTCTGTCCTAGTGCTGCCAACCTTCATTCCTCTCCTCTCTAGAGCATATTTCTTCCTCTACAGGGTCTCCAAAAGCTGTCCCCTACTTTCAATACAGATCACAATGTCATCTGCAAACAACTTAGTCAACGGGGACTCTATCATCTTGTCTGTCAACCTGTCCATCACAACTGCAAATTAAAAAGGGCTCACAGCTGATCCCTGATGTCATTCCACCTCCACCTTAAACACATCCATCAATCCCAATGCAGACCTCAGTGCTGTCACCCCACTTTTGTGCATATCCTGTACCACTCTTACATATATCTCTTCCACTCATGTCTTCATCATACAATACAACAACTCCTGTCTAGGCACCCTGTCATATGCTTTCTGTAATTCCAGAGAGACACAGAGCAACTCCTGACCTTCCCTGTATTCCACCAGTGACAGTCTCAGAGCAAACATCACATTGGTGATGCCCTTTTCACACATGAAACCATACTGCTGAACAGTACTCCTCACCTCAGTGAGTAACCTAGATTTCAATACTCTTACCCATAACTTCATGCTGTGACTGGTTAATGTTATCCCTCTGTAGTTATCACAGCTCTGCACATCAACCTCATTCTTAACACCATACACAAGCCATTTCTTTCCACTCTTCATGTAACCTCACACTTCCCAAGATATCGGTAAACAGTCTCGCTAACACACCACTGCCATTTCCCCTAAACAACCACATGCTTCCACAGGTGTGTAATATGTACCAACAGGCTTGCCGGTATTCATCCTCTCCATAGCTATCCTTACATCCTCCTTGTTAAGCCATTACACTTCCTGATTCACCATACCCATGTCATCCAAACTTCTCTGTCTCATTCTCTTTATTCATCAGCCTCTCAAAGTACACTGTCCATGTGCTCAACATACTCTCCTTGTTTTTAAGTATTTATACCTCATCATCCTTTATCACCCTTATCTGTTGCACATCTTTCCTAGCTCAGTCCATCTGTCCAGGCAATTGGTACAATTCCTGTCATCCCTCCTTAGTGTCCAGCCTGTCATAGAACTCTTCATATGCTCATCCTCAGCCTTTGGTACCTCTCTCTTTGCCATGCATATCATCTCCTCATACTCCTGCCTACTTTCCTCATCTCTGACAATCCCAGTCCTTCTTCCCCAACCTCTGTCTCTGTATACTGTCTAGTAATTCCTCAGTCCACCAACAGGCGTCCTTGTAGTGCTTCCTCCATCCACATCACCCCAAGTACCCGTCTAAATGTCTCCCTTACCAGCTCTGCTGTATTTAACCAGATATTTGTCAGATTGTCTTGGTGCTGCCCCACACTCCTCCTCATCTCGATCACCAACATCATCTCACATAACATTTTCTGCTGCCTAAATACACTTTCCCCTTTCACCACTTTACAGTCTCCAATCCCCTTCAAATTGGCCCTCCTGCCTTGGATATAGTCCACCTGTGTGCATCTTACTCCACTCTTGTATGTCACCCTATGCCCCTCCCTCATATTATAGTGCGTATTCATCACAGTCATGTTCACCCTTTTTGCAAACTCCACTACCATCTCACCATCTCCACTCCTTTTAACACCATACATAAACATCAATTCCCCATCCTCTCAGTCCTCTTCACCAACATGCCCTGCAATGACCAGTCTGTCACGCTTGGGTACAGTAATCACCACGTCATCCAACTGATGTCACATTTCTCTTTCTCATCCATCACACAACCAACTAGCATAGCATATGTACTAACAACAGTCATCATTACACCATCAGCTTACAGCTTCAGAAACATCACTCTATCAGACACTTATGCCATCCTCCAAAAACCTTGTTGGCATACTGTTCCTTCAGCAGAAGCCCTACCCCCTTCCACCTCAAGTCCACACCTTGATAGCACAATTGTGACCTGCCTACCATACACCCAGCCATGATCCTCTTCCATGTAGTCTCTTGCACACACACAATATATCAACCATCCCCTGGCCATCATCTCAGCTAGCCTGGTTTCTATACCACTCGTACTGCCAACATTAACCGTTTTTAACATCAGTACCACCCTCCTAGCCTTTCCCTCTCTTCCTGCCATATGACTGTTGGACATCCTCCAGGGGATGCCTGTCAGTGCAAAGGCTACTGTGTTATTGAATGACTCAAATATGTTGCAGCAATATTAAGACACTGTCACTGATTAAGTTCCATTGCACCCATGTATGCATGGCATCCTACAGATGCCCTGTTGTAACAGGTTGAGAGGGATGACTGCACAGCAAAAGTGTGCATTTAGTGTGACATACTGACATAGAACAGACATGTACATGAGGTATTAGCTATGCACATGTCAGTATGAATAGGTGTATGTGTCTGCCTCATGAAAATAGACATGGGATGCAAAATGTCAATTAAAACAGCTGTACATATTGTACACGTGTGTAATCTTAGTTACTGTGCACCAGAAAGAGTGACATTTCAACAGTTACTGGTTGTTGCATTGCCCTGATACAGCCATGAGTAGTACAGTAAGCATGATTATCATGACTACATTGGAGAGGTGTCCAACCGTGTTATGATTTTGTGGCCATGCTCACTACAATCAACTGATTGAATGCATACACTGCTGTATGGACTCAGCAATACCTTACGTGTCATACCTGCCTCCACCAACATAGAGTAATCCCCTTTGTTGGACAGCAGCATTACAAAAACAACAGACATGGCCCTTATAATGGCTGTACAGGGCAAAGAAGGGGCAGGAACCAATCTGGCATAGTTTGTCATTGTCTGAACAAACATATAAGGTCACAGGTGGATTACTGTAAGGCCAACTATGAATACAAATTGGAAACATCCACCAGAGAAAATCACAAGGCCATCTTCCCATATGTTTGCAATCCCGGAGGTAACATACCAACCCAGCCTGTAATGGTGGCCAGTCAGATCACATACACACACAAAATAGCTACAGGCAACCTGATGGAGTTAGGCTTAGGGCAAACATCTCCCCCTTGCTCAGCATCACTATAGATGGATATGTACTGCACCCACACCCCTTCCCTCATCACCAGTGAGCAGGTACATACTGCCTACTGAAAGGCAACAAATGTAAGTATCCATGGGACTTCATATCATCCCTGTCTGCATCCTACATGAATTCAGGCATGTACTCCCAACTGCATTACACACTGTAGTCACACCAAGCCACAGCACCATCCACACACTATCCACATGGAAGATGGCTAATGTCATCCATTTACACAGACCTGAATGAGGAATGATGGATTATGCAAACAACTTGCCCTCACTGTGGGCAATTTGACTCATCAGGACCAAGAGTGCAATACAAGCTGATACTGTGCTGATAGATTACAAGGGTATGCAGTGCTTGTGAGTGGTGGCTACTGGTATGGTTGTGAGTGTTGGCTACTGGTATGCAAGGTACATGCGCAGGTAATGGATGAACTTTTGCCAAATGTATGGAGTCCTGTGATGTGTTTCCCTGCTATTGTCTACCAGGTGCAATGTCACATCACCAGCAGGAGACCTTTTCACCAGTGGAATGCAACCTGATAATGAAAGCCATAATACAGAACCACACAGTACTGTTGGGCTGAAGCCAGCAACATCTGTGGGAGAGGACCGCCCTGTGGCATGACCCTGTCCACAGGGTAAATTATGTGGGTCTGTACACACATACATATGAGCAGGTCTGGAATCATGTCACCAACCTCATACACCATGCCTGACAAAGGGCTTCTGCCATGGGCAGGGACCCCACAACCACAAGTGGGAGCCCAGCCATGCAGCCCCCACTGACACCAAATGAAGAACTCCTTGCCAAGCATGGGCCACCCATCACAGTACAACAACAGGGTACAAAGTCCCACTTGATGGACTTGGGTAGCACACACACAACGGACAAGGAGTGTGCAGGTAAGGTCCTAGTGGGCATTAGTAGACTACCGTATGAGACATACTTGTATCTGTACAGTATCTACATGCATGTGCCAGGTCATACTGCAGTTGTGGATGAGAATTTCTAATGCACAGAAGTGAAAAGTTACAGTGAAGGACAGTAAAATGTGTAGTATTGAGCATTGTACATGTGCAGACATGCTGCATCCATCCTTTTCCTAGGGCACATGTGAGTCTGCTGACAATACCTCTCTCCCACATCTACATAGGTCACTCTGGTCTGCATATGGGACAGCAGCCTGAAGCTGATGGGTATGGAATTGTTCAGTTATGCTTTGGCAATACCCCAGGCATGTGGAGGGCATGCAAGTTACCATGCACACAACCATGACTAATAGCCATATTGCTTTATGTGCATGTTCACTTGTGGTGGGGTTACTTGTATTGCATCACAGTGGTCACCAACGGGGACTATCTAAAGAGAATGTAGCATTCCTGTAGTATTCCTCACATCATGTCAGTGCAAGACACCTGGGAAGACACCAACAAAATGTGTTGGACAAACTGACTAAGGTAGGGACATGTGTGAAAGATTACTGCTATACAGTGGATACAAAATGTATACACACACTTGTTAAGATGCCATTTGTTTCTGAAATATACTGATTGAGACCACACTATGTCAGCCCATACCTTTCCCAACCTTTCATGTGGCCCATGACATGAACAATTCACTTGTAAAACTAAGCATCTAGACTCATGTATTGCACCTACAAGCCTGGTCAAGTGTGAGGGTAGCAGATGTTGTATCAGTATGCTGTTTCAGTCAGGTATGATAGCTGATGCTGCCACTCATTGTGGCCTATTTGGCAACTATATCACATACATGGCCATTGTTAAGGCAGACAGAGCACTAATAGGTCCAAATATCTGGATGTTTCAGACACATCTGTACAGAGGACTGGTAGGCCTGTACAATGTTTTCACATGCTCCATGTGAGGCAGATGCAATTACCATACTATATAAAGTAATGGCATCAGGAGGTGGTCACCTGCCATGTATGGTATATATATATATATATATATATATATATATATATATATATATATATATATATATATATATATATATATATATGTACACACACACACACACACACACACACACACACACACACACACACACACACACACACACACCAGTAGTCAGATTAGAACTCATACCTATCTATTTATGTTTACTATAGTATTATGCAGTTAGCAGATGTGCCACAGAGCTTACACAATTTCACCTCATCCAAAGGTACTTGTTAGGTGAATGACACCAACAGGACTACTAAATTAGGATGAGTATGGTGTTACACAATGTAGAATGGTATACCCTTCATAGTACATGATTCTCAAACAAACACACACACACACACACACACACACACACAAAGAGTTGCCAGCATTGAGATGGGAACTCATGCCTATATAGTTATTTGTATTATGGTATTACACAGTTAGCAGATGCACCATGCAGCTTACACAATTTTACCTTGTCCAAAGGTACTTGTAAGGTGAATAACATCAACAGGACTACTAAATTAGGATGAGCATGGTGTTACACAACTCAAAAACTCAAAATGGTATAACCTTCACAGTACATTATTCTCACACACACACACACACACACACACACACACACACACACACACACACACACACACACACACACACACACACACACACACACACACACACACACACATTTGCCAGTATTGAGATTAGAACTCCTGCCTATCTAGTTATTTCTATTATGCAGTTATCAGATGCACCACGTAGCTTACATAATTTCACCTTCTTCACAGGTACTTCTAAGCTGAATGACAACAGCAGTAGTAAAGTAGGGTGGGGGAAGTGTAATGGGTGGAACACAAATCAAAAATGTATGAGACAAACAGTATCTGATTCACAAACACACATGCACACAGTTGCCAGTATTGGGATCATAACTCCTTCCTATCTAGTTATTTCTATCATACTGTCACACAGTTATCAGATGCGCCACAGTACTTATACAATTTCACCTAGTCCAATGGTACTTCTAAGGTGAATGACATCAACAGGACTTCTAAATTGGAGTGAGGGGAAGTGTAAAGGTTGGTACACAAGTCAAACATGGTATAACCCACACAGTACATGATTCTCTCACACACACACACACACACACACACACACACACACACACACACACACACACACACACACACACACACACATACACATAGTTGTCAGTATTGGGATGAGACCTCCTGCCTATCAAGTTATGTCTACTATAATATTACACAGTTACTGCATGCCTTACAGAGCTTACTGGACTTACAACTGGCCAAAGGTGCTGATAACTGCACAGCTGATATAAAGTATTACAGGTGGCAGGAAGTCTGCCTTCAGTTTCTACTGTACATTTTGCTAGTTCTTTCTGCCTTGCACTTCAAATAGCATTATAGCTTTGCACTTCAACAGGTTATTGTATCAATAAGTGTATCACACCTGGGAGCCATCAGCAGTACTTGTTCACCATGGAATTAGCCCCAGATCTTACTACTTATGACACACCCTCCTGGTTTGATTGAAGTGCGGTTTTCTGTGCTTTCACCTATTAACTTGGTGCACTTGTCCAGTCTGAGGCACTGTTGCAACTGCCTCATGTACACAGACAATCCTCTCCTCTAAACTGCAAACGCTCAGACCAGTGAGAGTTATGCCTATATCTTCAAATGTAGAAATATGCACTCTCCAGAAAAGACTGGAATAGCTGGTCAAGAAGATGAGATAAACACCTGCACCACAACATGTGGACAACATAGCTCGCCACAACACCCACTATGACAGATCAAGAATCAGGAAATGCACCCGCTAGTTGCAAAAAACAATGAGGCAATCCCAAACAAAATGCAAAAATCAAACCATGTTCCACAGCAAGGCAGTCCTTTATTAAAAATCCACAAGGTAAAATAAATACTAAAAGCACCTCAGACTAAGCGCTTTTTGCCTGTTCATATTCAGGCATCATCAGAGTCATGCAGGTACTAACATGATTCACTTTTAAATGGGAAGTTTGTGCTGAAATCATATCATGTGTGCAATGTTAGTTATTAAAGTGAATTAAAATGCAAATATTAAAATGCATATATAAAAAGTGCATTCTAAAGAAGCCAAAATAGTGTAATGGCTAGAGTTCCAGCTCCACATACAGGAGTCCACATTTCAAGCCCTACACCTGTCCACAAGTACTAAATAACTTATTACAATCTCTGCAATGTTGTAACACTTATACACATTCATATAAAACATTCAAAATGTAAAATATAAGCATATATCAAAATTTTAATAATTAAACTAGTTTTAAAACCTATGTTACTAAAACAATTAATAATAACACATTACATTATATATATATATATAAATAATTCTGGCTGCACTTAGCTTTCCTTTTCAGAATACTGGTAACAGAAATGGTATTTATTCCTGGTCTAGCTTTGGCATTTAATCTCAATTACAATTATGTTTCCTTAACTTGTAAGTCCAAATCTGGGTCTCCCCCTCTATTATTGATTAGCACTCTGTCAATAATAAAGAAAATTAACTTTTTGAAATCGACACATTCGAGACTATGTGTGCATAAAGCACTAGTTAACTTTCCATTCCTGATGTCCCTATTATGTTCCATAATCCTGTCGTACAATGTACTGACTGTCTTGCCTACATAAAATGCAGGACAAGAGATTCAGGTAGCAATGTAAACAGCAAATTTTGTATTGCAGTTGCAATGACCAGGACACTGAGGATTCCTGTCATATGAATCAATTTGGACATATGGTCCATCATTAATGAATCTGCAAGTTGAACAAAAGTCACATTTGTACATTTTAGATGTAAAATTAATCTTAAGCATGTCTTTGTCCCTTTCTAAAATGTCTTTGATATTTTTACCCCTGCTATAAACAATTCTGGGTTTTGAACCTAATTTACATTTAAACTCAACAATAAACCACTCCAGATTTTTTTTCATACTCCGTTTCAACTCGAGGCCATTTTGAATAACTGGTACCATCATGACATCATTCTTTAAAGTGTCAACTTGATCTGCATTTGCATTATTCTGCCCACGCTTTAGGATGGGAAGAAACCTGGTGGTGCGGTTTCTGATTATCTCCTTCCTGATTTCCAACAAGAGTTTTATGGGATAACTTCTATCCTTGAAAATCCCTATTAATGTAAAAAGTTCTTCACCGAATTTCATATCTTTGCTGACTAATCTGGACAATCTAACCATCTGGCCCTTTACTACACTTCTACATTGATGCTCAGGATGGCAACTATCATAGTGTAGCAGCATGTTGGCATATGCCTTTTTTCTGAATATGTTAGAAGACAGTTCCCCAGTAATAATGTATTTGGTTAACAAGATGTCTAATTAATCAATTTCATTAGCATTAATCCTGTAAGTAAATTTCAAGGACTGGGTAATGCTGTTAATATATTCCAGAAATTTCAACACATCAGCCTGTGTGCCACTACAAACCATAAGTATGTCATCCAGAAACCTATAATAGGACAAATATTTGATATAAAAGGGTATGAGAAAATATTCCTCTTTTTCCCATTCAGCCTGGAACAAATTTGCAAATGCTGGAGCACATTTTGCTCCCATGGCTACCCCAGAATTTTGGCAAAAATATTCCACCTCAAATACTAAGAAGTTTTTCAGCACTACTTCTAGTAAATCTGATTGTAAATTGACTCTAGTTTGATTAAAATGCACACTTTGTATTAAGCCTTCTACAAAATATTCCAAGCAAATATGGGGGATCACCATGAATAAGTTCACAACATCAATGGCCACAAATAAATCGTCCTTTTCTACCCATGTGTTTGTTAATAATTCAAGACACACAAATCTCTTATGATGTATAGGGTGTCACTCACTACTGTCTGGGAAAAATGATCTACAAAGGTTGCTAATGGCTCAGTCTTTGAAATGTGTGCAGCTACGATTGGCCTGAAAGGGGGATCACTGATGTATCCTGAGTCAAGGCACTGAATAACAAAATGTCAGCTTTTGAGTATGCCCTGTTTATCTCATTCAAAAAAACTATTTCATAATTGTCATCATTCCCTCCAGTAGAACTTTTTGAAATGTGTACCTTTAACTCCCAGTGGGTGTGGCTTCAGTCCTTAAAAATGAAGTTATCACCTTACAGTTCTACCAAATACTAACTGACAGAGGTCATATATCAATACAGTTGTGTTTGCCATTATGTATGCGTCAAGATAAAATATTATCATACCTTGTATGTAGCATGGTTTTGGAATTATTAATGCAAATATGAACAGGCAATATTTGATGCCTAGAGGCGCAGTAGGAGGTAACTGCAGAAACGCCTGGAGACGTCACTCATCTGTAATGAGTTAAATAGAGAGTAAGTCATTCCAGATGCTGAAACCTTTCTAATGATGAGAAATTGGCCCTGAAATAATTATTGACAAACAAGTATAGGGTGATGAAGCCAGACAGAGGGGGTAGTCATCATGAAACAAATTGACTATGTATGTAAAATGTCCTCTCTACTTAATGATGATGACAATTATGAAAGAGGTTCTTATAATGAATACTCACTCTTGATGAGTATGATTTCCTAAGAGTTGAAACATCAAGGATTCCGATTATATTCGGAATACCTAAAATACACAAAAACATCAATGATTCCCCTTTCAGGCCAATCATAGCCGCACACAATTCAAAGACTGAGCCACTAGCAGCCTTTGTAGATCATTTTTCCAAGACAGTAGTGAGTAACATCACATACATCCTAAGAGATTTGTGGCACTGTCTTGAATTATTAAGAACCACACGGGTAGACAAAGAAGATGTATTTGTGGCCATTGATGTCGTGAACTTATTCATGGTGATTCCCCATGATATTTGCTTGGAATATTTTATAGAAGGCTTAATACAAAGTGGGCATTTTAATCAAACTAGAGTCAATTTACTATCAGATTTACTAGAAGTAGTGCCAGAAAACCACTTCTTAGTATTTCAGGGGGAATATTTTTGCTAAAAATCTGGGGTAGGCATGGGAGCAAAATGTGCTCCAACATTTGCAAATTTTCTGGCTGAATGGGAAAAGGGGAATATTTTCTCATCCCCTTTTATATCAAAAATATGTCCCTATTATAGGTTTATGGATGACATACTGATGGTTTGCAGTGGGACACAAGCTGATGTGTTGGAATTTCTGGAATATATTAACAGCATTACCCAGTTCTTGAAATTTACTTAATTAATGCTAATGAAATTGATTAATTAGACATCTTGTTAACCAAAGACATTATTACTGGGGAACTGCCTTCAACATATTCAGAAAAAAGACATATGCCAACATGCTGCTACACTATGATAGTTGCCATCCTGAGCATCAATGTGGAAGTGTAGTAAAGGGCCAGATGGTTAGATTATCCATATTCGTCAGTGACAATATAAAATTTGGTGAAGAACTTTTTACATTAATAGGTATGTTTAAGGATAGGGGTTATCCCATCAAACTCTTGTTGGCAATCAGGAAGGAGATAATCTAAAAAATGTTCCACCAGGTTTATTCCCATTCTGAAGGGTGGGCAGAGTAACACAAATGCAAATCAAGTTGACACTTTAAAGAATGATGTCATGGTAGTACCATTTAATCAAGATGCCCCCGAGCTGAAAAAAAATCTGGAGTGGTTTATTTGATGTTTAGTTTAAAAGTAAATTAGGTTCAGAACCCAGAATTGTTTATAGCAGGGGTAAAAATATCAAAGAAATTTTAGAAAGGGGCAAAGACATGCTTAAGATTAATTTTACATTTAAAATGTACAAATGTGGCTTTTGTTCAACTTGCAAATTCATTAATGGTGGACCATATCTCCAAACTGATTCATATGACAGGAACCTGCAGTCTCCTGGTCATAGCAACTGCAATACAAAAGTTGTTGTTTACATTGCTACCTGTATCTCTTGTCCAGCATTTTATGTAGGCAAGATAGTCAGGAAGTTGCATGCCAGGATTATGGAACATAATAGGAAAATCAGGAATGGAAAGCTATACACATAGTCTCGAATGTGGCAATTTCAAAAAGTTAATTTTCTTTATTATTGACAGAGTGCTGATCAATAATAGAGGGGGAGACCCAGATTTGGAATTACAAGTTAAAGAAACAGAATGGCAACTGAGATTAAATGCCAAAGCTAGAACAAGCATAACTGATACTATTTCTGTGACCAGTATTCTGAATAGGAAAGCTAAATGCATCTAGAATTGTGTGTGTGTGTGTGTGTGTGTGTGTGTGTGTGTGTGTGTGTGTGTGTGTGTGTGTGTGTGTGTGTGTGTGTGTGTGTGTGTGTGTGTGTGTGTGTGTGTGTGTATATATATATATATATATATATATATATATATATATATATATATAAATTTGTGCACAATCAATGCAATGTCTTATTATTAATTGTTTTAGTAACATAGGTTTTAAAACAAGTTTACTTATTAAAATTTTGATATATGTTTATATTTTGGATGTTTTATATGAATATGTATAAGTGTTACAACATTGCAGAGATTGTAACAAGCTATGTATTGCTTGTAGACAGGTGTGGGGCTTGAACCGGGGACACCTGCATATAGAGCTGGGACCCTAGCCATCCCAGTATTTCAGCTTTTTTACAATGCAGTTTTTATATTTGCATTTTAGTTCACTTTGTTAACCAGCATCACACACAGGATATGATGTCAGCACAAAATTTCTATTTAAAAGTGAATAATGTTAATACCTGCATGACTCTGATGATGCCTGAATAAAAGCAGGTGAAAGCGTTTAGTATGAGGTGCTTTTAGTATTTATTTTACCTTGTGGATTTTTAATAAAGGGTTGCCTTGCTGTTTAACATGGTTTGATTTTTGCATTTTGTTTGGATTGACCCACTATGACAGCCCTGACATATACTGAATAATGACACACTCACCTTCACAGGGGCAATCAATGGACATTTACATGATCAGCATAGACCAGCAAGACAGGCATCCACTCAGACACCATGGCATAGCACATGCCAAAGGACACATATGTCTCCTACACAGTGTGCCCTCAACCTAAGCTTCTAATGCTGACCACCTAGCACAATTCAGTGATCATGGGTGACTCAGTACTGTGGCACACAGATGTCCCACTATGTTGATTATGGAGGATGTAACAGCCAACTGTCTGTCACTTGCCAGCATCTGACACATGACACACCCAGTCAAGCCACTCCACAACAGCTACAAATACCACTCTGTCATCATGCATGTGGGTATGAATGTACTGAGACTCACCTCCCTGGGCTACATGACAAGAGGCATGTTTGAACACTCAGATTATGTGGTCCAGGCAGGTGTGACAGTATCTGTCAAAGGGAAAATATACTTTAAAAATTATCAAAACACGGTAGGTTCAGGTTAAGGCACTTTAATCTTGCAGCAAGGAGACAAAAATGTGCTATTACAGAGTTTGTCTAACTAGAAACAGGAAATACTTTCATTTTTATACACTTTCTTATAAGACATTGCCAACCAAGCTGACGTAGCAAATTACCAGTCTTTTCATCATCACTTGTTGACCATCAGTCCCATGAATTTCTGCTGATTTAACAATTTTTGTGAGAAATTTCCTAAGGAAAATAACATGGCCTTGGTTACCACCGGTTAGATACATGTTATGTTACCATTCAAGGTACTATGGCTAATTCAAGCACAAAGCTAGCAGTTCATTTCTCTAATAATCCTTTGTCTACATTATCTCTAAGCTTCTGCAGCTGTACATGTTCTCATACTTCGAACAGAGCTGATTGTTTAAAGTCATTACATTTACAGAATATAGCACTGTTCATTCATTCGTTCCTGACCAAGCAGATAAACACCTGCTTCTCAAGTACATTTCCAAAAGGCATAAACATGAATATTGCTGTGTTAGTAAGTACTAGGTCAGACGGCATCTTGCAAGTTTCAGAAAGCACACTGCAGTTTCAAAAAGCATCTTTTTCAGTTCTCATATGAAACTCAATTTATATATAAAACAGTGCATATAAAATAGAATGAAAAACGTGTTAACTCTTTTAACTACTAATTAGCATTAAGCATACACACATTAATACATATTTTCTAACATTTCCACCCTGTTAATACTTTTTAATTCTATTTTCAAAAAGAATAAACAGTTTGCTTCTTTTCTTAACCTCTTCCAATCAGGATTTGCAGTTAAGAAAGTCATTCAGTTTAAACTTTATGAAAGTGTTTCACATTCTAGCAGCTCTTCAAATTCAGTACTTTGATACATAGTCTCAGAAACTGATATGTCTATAAATTCTTTGATTAATTTCTTCATGCAGGGGATTCCATAACAAACACAAACTCCTATTAGGAGTAATCCTACCCCAATGGCAATCAAAATGGTCATTAGGATGGAACCCCACCCCCTAAATAAATTCTGGAAAAAGCCCGTCAGAGGGTTTGGGCCTGGTTTGGTCATGGCCGACACTTGCTGAATTACCTTAAGATGGTCATTAATCTCGTGCTGATGATCTGGAATAAACGCACAGCATTCTTCTTTGATTAAAGCGCACGTCCCACCCCTCGCCGCTAGGGTGAAGTCAAGAGCCATTCGGTTCTGGAGCACTACAGTTCTCATTGCATTCAGTTCATCAGTTATCATTTCAAGAGCAGAAAAAGTTGCATTACTCATCACTTTGAGAAGTTTAGATAGTTTTTGCAGCTCCCCAATCGATTTAACTGCGCCATATGCAGGTAATATACCTGCTCACGATATGACAGTGTCACTCAAGTCCATGTGCGTAAGTTTGGTTCCCACACTATGATGGTCTTTCCAGCCCGCCTAGATCTGTCCCACTGGATTCTCAGGTTTTTTAACAGTCTTTTTGGTTACATCTCGGGTATTTCAAATATTTCTCTGAGGCAAGACTGCAGTGTGTCGTATGGCCAGGACCAGGTATCCCAAAAAACAACTGCCGGACCAATTCTCAGGTAACCATTTATATGCTTTTTTACCACACACAAAATAACAGTCTTCTACTTTAGTAGTCACTTTGTTACGAAATGACTGCCCAGCATGAAACATTTTCCTATCTATTACAGATAACTGTTTAGAAAGTACAGGATTACATTGTACCTGGTCAAGAGTCTTATGCATAGATTTAAGAAATGAGTTATAATCTGTACTACAAGTTCCACCTAAATCGTTTGCTTTTGTATAACATTTATATTGTATGGTCACATTACACTTGCTCCAACCCACTTGTATGGTATCATTCTTGTAAAAACATACAATTCCATTTTGTGTCACAGGCAAATACAGTGCTACCTTATCATATGCTTTTATAGCTACTGTGTCAAAAACTAGATTTTCCCAGGTCTCATTGACTCCTAGGGGGATAGCAGTCATTAATAACCCCCTGTAAATTGTTGGTATGGCCGTGCAGACCCAGCAGTTTGAAACATTAAAAGTCTCAGCATACACACGTGTAATCGCCTGATAAGTGTTAAAGTTCGGATGCCAGTCTATGTTTGGCCCATCACGTTTAATCAGTTCAACTTTTGTGGCAGGAAAAAGGAAAGGCCACAAAAAAAGAGCAATGTTATTAGCATAGCTATCAAAATAATCATACCAGTTTTCTGAGGTTGTTCAATGTCTCTATTCACTCTATACCTGGCCATTTTGATCTAGTTGTACAGGAGTAACAAGGTTTTTGTCCAGTTCAAAGTTCTTAACCAGTTTACAGTGTGTCAGATGAATCCAGCATGCTTGCTCCACGATCTTCACTGCAGTGGGTGTCGACAGTAGTACCTGGTACGGCCCTTCCCACTTCGGAGAACTCCAGTTCTTTTTCTTCATGATCTTCACCCAGACCCAGGTGCCTCGGGCTACTGCTGCTTCCGATTTTGGTTGCTCTTTATCTGAAACAGAATTTAACTGCAAAAGTTTGTTATTCAAAAATCGCCTCATATACCCTGCAAGTGAACTGTCAGCCTCCTGCTCTGCAGACATGAGAGGTTTCCACTGAGGTGTATAATATGCCCTCCAAAACAAAATTTCAAAAGGAGTTAATCCCTTTGCATTTGGAACAGTTCTCATGCTCAACAGTGCTAGAGGTAAACAGTGCACCCAGTTCTTTTGTGTCTCACTAATCAATTTCATAAGATTATTCTTCAACACCCCATTGTGCCTCTCCACTAATCCTGCAGATTGGGGGTGATACGCACATTGGTTTTTCAATGATATCCCGAAATAGCGACTAAGTTGTTGTATTGTTTGGTTTACAAAATGTGTACCATTGTCACTATAAATCTTTTCCGGTATGTCAAATCTAGGTATAATTTCTTTAACAAGGACCTTTACAACAGTAGCTGCATCTGGATTTTTAGTTGGAAAAGCTTCCACCCATTTGGAAAACATATCTATAATGACAAGACAGTACTTTTTATTTTCGCATTTGTTCAGTTCTATAAAATCCATACAAATAGTATGAAACGGATACGGTGGTGTAGGGAAACTCCCTTGCTTAGGTTTCAATGCCCCTTGTGCATGGTGCTTGTAACAAACATGGCATGCTGCACAAACATTTTTTTGTGTAATTAGTAAATCCATACGTCGTAAACACTCGATTCACTAGCTGTACCATCCCCCCTGTTGAGACATGGCTCTGCCCATGGCTCAACAAAGCTGCATATCTAAACAAGTTAGATGGTAAGATTGGTTTCGTTTCTTTGGAAATGTACAGTCCTTTCTCAGGGATTGCTCCTCGTTTTATCCACTTTTGTTTTTCTACATTTGTAGAAAGTGTCTGCATTGTTTTTAACATTTCTAAATCTAAAATCTCAAAAGGTTGTAATTCCTCACTCAAAAGAAAAACATCTGAAGCTGAAGCTGCCTGTTTTGCAGCTGTATCAGCCCTCGCATTCCCTTTTGAAATTCTATTCTGTTGCTTGGTATGAGCTACGCATTTACAAATAGCTACTTTTTGAGGTAACTGAATAGAGTCTAACAAATCTAAAATAAATTGCGCATGATTAATTGGTTTACCAGTAGATGTTATCATTCCTCTATTTTTCCACTGCTGCGCAAAAACATGTACAGTAGAAAAAGCATACTGGCTGTCAGTAAAAATATTCACTTTCTTACCTTCTGCTAAGGTACATGCCCTTGTCAAGGCAATCAATTCTGCTGCTTGTGCAGATAAGTTGTGTGGAAAAGACTTCGCTTCTAAAATCTTGGTATTAGAAACTACTGCATACCCCACTAGATTCTGTCCTGTAGGACCCCCTCTTGCACGAGCTGTCTACATAGTATGTCACCTCGGCATCATCCAAGGGAACATCTGTAAGGTCTTGTCTTGGTAGTGTCTTTTGCTCAATCTCCTGCAGGCAGCAGTGAGGTTTGCCATCTGCAGGGGTTGGGAGCAAGGTTGACAGATTTAAAGCTGTGCATCATTCAATTGTCATATGTATAGTCATACAGGAAAGATGTCTAGCAGGAGAAAGATATGCTACTTTTTCTTGCAGTAAAATGATTGTGACTGCATGAAGCACTCTCAATGTGAGAGGGTGGAACAACACTACTGAGGCTGAAGCCTGCACTGCCATTGCAGCTGCAACTACTGCTTGTACACAGTGGGGCAAGGATCGCGCCACGGGGTCTAACTGTGATGAATAATAAGCTATGGGGCGTTGTTTGTCCCCATGCTGCTGTGTCAACACTGATGTCATATAACCTTGCTTACAATCTACAGTTTGGAAAAATCGCTTATGATAGTTTGGTAATCCTAAAACTAAGGATGATGCTATCAGTTGTTTTAACTTGCAGAAAGCTGCTTCTGCTTCTGGTGTCCACTGCAATAAATCCTGTGCTGCCATCAGCTTTTTGAATATCAAATTGGCCAGCGGAGCAGATTCCAAGGCATAATTTCGTATCCAACTCCGACAAAAGTTAGTAGTTCCCAGGAAGGACATCATTTCCTTCTTGGTAGTTGGTCTAGGTGCTTGTAATATTGCTGTTTTTCTATCTTCATCTAATATGCTGCCTTCTTTGGATATTACATATCCCAGGTATTTAACTTGTTTTCTCCAAAGTTGCAGTTTGTTTTTATTTACCTTGTGTCTTTGAGTAGCTAAAAATTGTAACAATGCTATGGTATCCTCTCTGCATTCTTGCTGGGTCGGGGCTGCCAGCAGAATGTCGTCTACATAAAGTAAAATCTGACTACCTTTCGATGGGATAAATCCCGCCAGGTTACTTGCCATTTCTTGTGCAAATATCATTGGACTTTCACAATATCCCTGTGGTAATCTCGTATATGTATACCGTTTCCCCTGAAATGTAAATGCAAACGAATGTTGGCTGTCGGGGTGTATCGGTATTGAGAAAAATGCATTGCTAATATCTATCACTGAAAAATACTTCTGCTGAGGTTTCAAATCATTCAATAAGGTGTCTGGATCTGGCACCATTGGTGCC
Source organism: Protopterus annectens (assembly GCF_019279795.1). Classification (NCBI taxonomy): domain Eukaryota; kingdom Metazoa; phylum Chordata; order Ceratodontiformes; family Protopteridae; genus Protopterus; species Protopterus annectens. The sequence goes on along the minus strand of NC_056742.1, from coordinate 208,034,749 downwards.
TTGGGTATAACTGCATCATTTACAGCCTGTAGATCTTGGACCATACGCCATTCCCCATTTGCTTTCCTAACAGGAAATAAGGGTGTATTACATGGTGAATCGGGAGATTCTATTAAGACTCCTTCCTTAAGTAAGGCTGCTATTATAGGTTTGATCCCTATCTCTGCATCCTTCCTCAAAGGATACTGTCTTTTCTGGGGTCTAAATGCTGATTTTGGCGTAATAGTAACTGGTCCTGCTGTACGAATAAGTCCTACATCTGATTTCCCTGTTGACCAGAGAGTCTCTGGTATATCTCATAAGGTTTTTTCCTCTTCTTCTAGTAAGAGTAATACTCAGCTATCCTCACTGGCCTGTAAGTGCACAGCTGGGTGTGTCTGTGTTATCCAATTAAATTTCTGCTTCTGTACTCCTTGTTCAGAGAATTCTAACTCTGTCTGTTTTTCCCACCTCGTGAATTTTTCTTCTAAGTCTGCCCATTTCAAATTTATATTTTTAGTTAAGCTCACATGTGGCAATCAATTAGATTTGTAATGTGCTAAAAATTACTGGGGCAATGAACAGCTTATTACACTGTTTCCTTCTATGTCCCAGTACAAATTTCGTAATACTAGCCTGTTTGCAAGGTTTTTAAACAACTCTTGCTCATATTCTTTATCAAGTCCTGGTCTATTACAGTAATATAGAGTGCAATGCAGCAAATGCTGTTTGTCAGTGTCAAGGAAGGGGGATTTACTGATGGCTACGTTCATCAGTTCTTCGGTTACTGCCCCTGGACCATTCGTAACTAAGTCCTGGCTGTACCAATAATATGTTTCACCCTCTGGTCGCACTACAAAAATATCCATTTGTCGCTGTGCTTCCATGCCCTGCATGGTTGGAACTACGGCTATGCCAAATATCTGCATTAAGTCTCTGCCAAAAAGATTTACTGGGCATTTTGCAGAAACAACAATTTTGCTTTTCTGGGTCATTCCTGAAACGGGGTCAGTTATTACTATGTCATGGGAGAGTGGCTCCCGATACAGCTGTCCATTACTTGCTTTCACTAGTATGTAATCTGGTGATTCTGAATCTTCCCGTAATTTGGAAGGATGTATCAGGGTCCGTGAAGCCCCTGAGTCACACAAAAATTTGACTTCCCGCCCTTCTACCAGAAGCGTTACTTCCGGTTTTGTGTCTGCTAAGTAGAGCTCTAGGCTCAATAATGCCAAGTCCAAAATTTCATTTTCTTCATTTTTTACGAATTCATGTACATCCTCTATCCCTTCTGTCACATCCTCTACCCTTGCTACCACACTCGCATTTGTCTTTTCCTGTTTGTTTTCATCCAGTGATTCCTGACTATCATATAGTCATTCCTCACCCTCATCTTCCATAATTACCTTTTTATTTAGCCTGCAATCCCTTGCCAAATGTCCTTTTTTCCCACATTTAAAACATTCACCCGTTTTCTTACTTTCTTCAAAATCTTCTGATCGTTTATCAGATTGTTTATTTCCCTGGGCATTTTTCTTACCCTTTTTTCCGGTTTGTACTACAAAAACTTCTGACCCATCTTCAACTGCAAATACTTGGGCTTTCTTTTTCTTTTTGCTATTAAAATGCCTTTCGGTATGTCTTGCATATTCAAGTAATGACTGTAATCTACTTGTACGATGATCTACCATGTGCTTTGTAATAAAGCTGCTAATGGGAGTAATACTACCTTTTAAGAATGCATTCTTTAACTGCTGCTCATATGGGGAATCATGTGTTTGATCTTCAGGTATCTGCATTCCGCAATGGTTATTAAAACACTCTAATAATCTAGCATAATATCTATCAACAGTTTCACCTTCTTGTTGTATGCACTGATTAATGCAAGTCCAATCAGCCCTAGGCTTCCATTTTTCAGAGATTCGGTCTGTCAGACCTTTTACTCTGTTATCCAGTTCTGCATTACTATGTGGGAGTGGTCTGAGCTCTGTGTCACGGGGATTCCAGTTGCCACTGATCATGTGTCAATCTGGACCTACAATTTGTCTAACTACCTTTTCTACGTCCTCTCCATTCAAATGATAACTTAACCTCATACCCTGTAAGTCTTCTAAGAATTTTCTAAAATTAACTTTCGGATGGGGAATTCCCTCTGTGGCTTTCCGGATATCTTCCGGCGTCCACTGTCTATTAACTAAGAAAGTCAGATCCTGTCCTGCCTGTGGATTTGGTACTTGTATGAGTGGACATATCTCTTCCTCACTCATAGCTCGTGAATTTTTATTCATTTCATAAAATTCAATCTCCCCTCTCAAGTTACGTGTTTGAGACCTAGTCTCGATAGGATCCCTGACAAACAGTTTCGATTTAGCAGGAACAGCCGGGTATAGCGGAGGTGGATCAGCTTGTCCACTTGCTTCATATTCTGGTAAGGGAAGCAGAAGGGGTGGAGGAGGGGCCGTTGCTATTACCAAGTTATTATCTTCTTTGTCTAAGAACATTGCTTTTGAATTTTTAATCTTTTGTTCTCTGCGATTTGCTTCCTGAAGCCACCTATGTGTCTGAGGGACTCCTAATTGCCGTTGCTTTTTTTGCTGACCTTTTGTGTCTGTTTTAAGTTGTCTGGCAAGTTTAATAAGTGCAGGTTTATCCAAATTACCATCAAATTTGTATTTATCAACCCATTTTTTATAGTACTTAACGTTATTGGCACGCTGTAATTGCATATATTTCGCATCTTTGGTTAGGGGCGGGTCTCGTGAACTTTTCGTGCACTGATTTCCCATGTTGCCTTAGAAAAGCTGTAAATTGTTACGTAACCCTTCTTATCACGTGGTACCACAGTTTTACACCTTTTCACAGTTTATCTAGAATAACTGTCTACCTATTCTGTTTCCCTGATTTATGACAAAACAGTAACCTTTTTGTCCCTGATCTGCAAATGCAAATCTTCCTGACAAAAAACAGTTCTGCAACTAGTCCCTGATCTAAAACATAAAAAGGTAAATTCCTCCTTACCTGACCCTCCGTGAATTGATCCACCGGACCGGTGACTCGTCCTCCAATCCCAGATCAGAAACAGTGGCTGGCCTCTTTCAAACGACAATTCATTTGGAGGTCTTTCAAAACAGAAGAGCCGATTTGGCCTCTTCTCCATATGGGTACATGCCACCGGGGCCCAATTCTGACCTAGGCCTAGAGCGAGAGGTACTTTCCGGTCCGAAGGACCAAACTGTCAAAGGAAAAATATACTTTAAAAATGATCAAAACACGGTAGGTTCAGGTTAAGGCACTTTAATCTTGCAGCAAGGAGACAAAAACGTGCTATTACAGAGTTTGTCTAACTAGAAACAGGAAATACTTTCATTTTTATACACTTTCTAATAAGACATTGCCTACCAAGCTGACATAGCAAATTACCAGGCTTTTCATCATCACTTGTTGTCCATCAGTCCCATGAATTTCTGCTGATTTAACAATTTTTGTGTAAAACTTTCTAAGGAAAACAGCATGGCCTTGGTTACCACCGGTTAGATACATGTTATGTTACCATTCAAGGTACTATGGCTAATTCAAGCACAAAGCTAGCAGTTCATTTCTCTAATAATCCTTTGTCTACATTATCTCTAAGCTTCTGCAGCTGTACATGTTCTCATACTTCGAACAGAGCTGATTGTTTAAAGTCATTACATTTACAGAATATAGCATTGTTCATTTATTCGTTCCTGACCTAGCAGATAAACACCTGCTTCTCAAGTACATTTCCAAAAGGCATAAACATGAATATTGCTGTGCTAGTAAGTACTAGGTCAGAGGGCATCTTGCAAGTTTCAGAAAGCACACTGCAGTTTTAAAAAGCATCTTTTTCAGTTCTCATATGAAACTCAATTTATATATAAAACAGTGCATATAAAACAGAATGAAAAATGTGTTAACTCTTTTAACTACTAATTAGCATTAAGCATACACACATTAATACATATTTTTCTAACAGTATCCCTGAGCAGTATACTGCCATCACCAATAATAATGCTGCAGTACTGTCAACAGATAATTGACTGCAGCATTGGCTTAAGTGTTGTGTGTCATTCTTAGAGGATCCAGTATCTCTCTGCTTGGGATAACATAACTGACAGATCTCAGTACCTTGCCAGAGATGTCCTACATCTGTCAGCACTGGGTTTCCAGGTACAGGGTAAGTGTCTTGTCACCCCTATATTGCCTTATTAGGCAGTGTTCCAAATCAAATTACCACCATAAGAGCTAGACATATATGCAATCTGAGGGTCATGCTGCTCAACAGTAGACATCTAACTGTCAAGATGCAGTCACTCAAAGCACATCTCAGAGTGGAGGGCATCGACATTTGTGCTGTAACGAAGAGGTATTTTACAGCCGCAGATAGCAGCCCTGCACTAACAGGCTATGACATGTTCCACAGCTGTCAGTGCCAAAACATGGACCACACCTCCACAGGTGGTGTCTCCATATACATAATGGAAATGCACAGCTCCAGGCTAGTAGCCCAGCATAATGCATCGGAGGTTCTTCCTGTAAAACTGACTTTAGGCAATAGTGCAATCCACACCATAGCCTGCTATCTGTCCCCAGCTATGTCCCTAAACTGACACTGCACATTTCTCAACAGCCTGGCATCTATGAAGTTCCAACCCATGACTGACATAGCAGGAGACTTCAACTACCCCTCCATCAGCTGGGGAGAGTAGTCAAGCACCAGTACACTGGCCCAATGCATCATGGAATTAATCTTTTCCAGTGGCCTGGACTGGCTCATACTGACCCTCGGTAGAGGATGCAAAAACCTTGACCTGTATTGATTACTTACATATGGGACTGTTGCTCAACCATAGTTGTTAATCCCTACCTGGTCAGATCCAAACATGATGTAATCAACACAGAGCTCAACATCTCACCCACGCCCCCCACAAAGGTAACCACCTTGCAAAACCTCTTCAATGCTGACATTGCAGTCATAAAAACAGGGGTGGATGATTTCACTGCACCCATGCCAATGGGAAATAGCTGCATGACTGTCGCATCATACACATATGCACTGCACAAACATGTACATGGATGCATGGTACTAGCCATAGTCAACAGAACACAGACAATGGCCTCCAAATACTTGACGCCATTGTGATGATCCCCTGCCATTACTAAAGTATACAGCAGAAGGAAGACACTGTTGAAGAAAATGGTGGTGTCCCACAACTGGTGAACCCCCTTATTAGCCTCAAACACAACTTGGGATCCCTCATGGAATCACCTACAGGCAGCTATGAAGGCAGATTTGCAGCAGACACTGACGACAATCACAAAAGCCTTTGATAGTTATATCAACGACCTCCACAGCAATAACCACAAATGCTGTGAGTTACTGCACAATGCTGAGTTCTATCCTGGCACAACAGATATTGGCCACAGTCTTGCCAACACAGTCAATGCCAGCTTTACTCCCCTCTTCCCCCAAGGGGACAATCACAATGGCAGATGAATGCCAGGCACCTAGCATTATTGCAAGCCAGGCTAGACCTGCATTGTCCACAGGAAAGGATACAGCTTCCACGGGGCCCCAACATATCCATGGCTGTGTTCTACATGACATACAAGGAGACCTGGCACCACATATGTGTGCCCTTGTCAGTCACAGCATCACATCAGGCTTTGTCCTTCCAAAATGGCACACTGCTACAGTCATACCTCTCCATAAAGGGGTAGCATCTACAGACCCTGGGGATTATTGGGCCCTTAGCCTGACAAGTCTACTATGTACGGGTAGGGGTGCATCATCAGGGACCTGATTGACCAAGATATAGGTGATCTCTTAACTCTGGACTGCACACAGTTTGGCTTTGTGAATGGCAGCTCATGCCTGCTCAACCTGGTTGACGTCTTTGAATGAGTAACCAGGGCTGTGTATGACAGTAAGGCACTACATACATCCTACCTCAATCTGGCCAAGGCTTCTGATACCATTCCTCAGTCAAGGATTTTTGGTAAACCCAACAAACTAGGCATTAAGACCTATGTCAGTGGGTGGTTTGCAAACTGGCTCACAGAACACACAATGGGACAGTGACAAACTCCAAGTCAGAAGGTCAAGCAGTCACAATTGGAGTCCCACAGGGATCAGTACTGGATAGTGTCCTGTTCAGCATCTAATTCTCAGGAGTCCAGCCCAACACAGAGGAACTCTGGCTGACTAAGTTCACAGAGGACTGCAATCTGGAAGCTATCATGAACTCCACAAGTGATGCAGACATCCTACAAAAAGGCCTCACTGAGACCAATGAGTGGTGTGGAAACCATGGCCAGAAGTTTAACATCACAAAATACATCATCATCCTCTTTGGTAAAACACTCAGTTCCCAGTAAGTTCTACGTCAATGGGAGCCCAATGAACATTGTAGGCATTATAAGAGATTTGGGGGCACAGGCTGACAGCAAGTTCTCCTTCAATAACCATATTGTCAATGTGGTCAGGAAGTCCTTCTATATGGCACATTGCATTACCAAGGGTTTTGCATTCAGGAAGACAGAGGTAATGATCTCTGTCTACAATTCCCTCAGTAGACCACTCACCAAGTATTATGGCCCATTTGCCATGTACCTCACTAGACACCGGCTACAGCTGGAGAAGCCACAGAAGCACCTCACAAAGGGGTTCCTAGGCATTAAACACACATCCTACACAGATAGACTCAAAAGACCCAAGCTATTTTGTGTGTCATATCACCTAATTAGCAGCTATCTGTGCTTGACTTACAATGCCATGTCTGACCCATCTGGTGTAGAAATGCTACATATAAATCCATCCACACCACACACTGTAGAGACCTCTACCTCAGTACCACAATCGCCACAACATGCTGGTGGGACAAGTCCCTCACCAAGAGACTGCACATGCCCTGGAATACACTTCCCATACATGTCATGCAGAGCACCTAGATGACCCTGTTCCAGAGAAATCTTGATGAGTGGTAGGGTAACAGACAATTCAACCCAAGGATCACTGCAGTGGTTATACTTGATATAGGCACTGGGACGTAACATCAGGTGGCACAATGGCAGGGCCCTTCTATGTGCTAGGCTTGTTAAGGCTCCTGGGCCATTACCTACTACACACTTCTGAACCTATAAAGGGAATGACATCAGCAGGACTGATATAGTAGTGCAGTGGGTGTTTAACCTATCAAAATAATTTGTCTTACAAACAGACTTGCCAGATGTGAGAACTGAGCCTCTATCTAAATAGTGATCTGTACCATAGTGTTACACAGTTACCACATGCACTACAGAGCTTAGTGAGGTGAGAGATGGCCAAAGGTGCTGATATGTGGAATGACATCAGCAAGACTAATAAAGTAGGGCAGTAGGTGGGAAACATATCAAAATACTTTCCCTTACAAACCCACACACACATTTGCCAGATGCAAGAGTAGAATCCCTGCCAAACTAGTCATTTGTGCTATAGTGTTAAGTATTTATCAGATGCAGTACTGAATTCACAGAGCTGACAGCTGGCCAAGATTGCTGATAAGGGACTGACATCATCTGGACTGATAATGTGGGGCACTGTGAAGTGTCGTGGGTGGGAATGGCATAAAACTGTTTCACCTATAAACAAACAAACACACAACTCCCTCAGTCTTGCACACACAACTGTCACACACACACACACACACATACACACACACACACACACACACACACACACACACACACACACACACACACACACACACACACACACACACACACACACACACACACACACACACACACACTTCTATATTTGGAAGGACTGAGATTATAACTCCTACCTAACTAGTTATTTGTACTATCATGCTACGCAGTTATCACAGGCAACACAGAGCTTATGGGGCATAAGCCTGATGGAAGGCACATTTAAGATGACTGATATCTGCAGGACTGCTAAAGTAGGGAAATGGGAGGTGCACTGGGTTTGAATGGACCCAAAACCTTTTAGTTGTGAATACACACACACTTTTACATTTGCCAGGACTGATATTATAACTGCTATCTAACTAGTTATTCATATTATAGTGTTATGCAGTTACCACATGCACCATAGAGCTGATGTGGTTAAACCTACCAAAACTGACTTCTATGGTGGCAGACATCTTCAGGACTGCTATGGTGAGGCAATGGAAAGTGCACTGGGTGATGAAGGCCTGTTCATTCCAGGATCCTACTGACAGTTCTCTAAGTGTATGAGCATGCCCAGTGTGTCTTTCTATAGTACATGTGGGACTCCATTCCAGGGATTGTTGTACTCCAGTCTGGTTTGTTTTGTGCTATGGCCATACCTCTCAACCTGTTGGTGCAGGATATCTGGAGATAGCCTATGAAATGTGTGGACAATGGGCCATACAATGATTCTGACAATTTCTCTCAGTAATGTATGAGTTGCAGGGGTTACAGGGCTGGTTTTAACAGACATCTGTCATATATGCCATTTGAGACTGTCATGTACTGTTTCAGTAACTGGTGACATACCTCCTCAGATCATCACAGTGATGTACCAGAGGAATACAGGATGGAAGATGCACACACAAGGTTTATGGGCCAAATGCTATGTATTCTTGCAATATCCAGCCTGTTGAGGGGTGTGTCTACAAGCAACTGACTGCTGGTGCTTTAGAAATTTTCTAGGACCTTGATGATATATTACAATGGTGGAATCTCTTTGCATTTATGTTCTGGCCTTGTCTGATTTCCATTCTACAGTTGGGTAATATAAGTCAGACAGGCTCAGGGTGACAGGCAGACTCAAGATAGAGTTGTAGGGGATAGGATATGTGTGTGGGGGGGTGTCCTGGGCAGATATGTTTGCCTATAGCTACCCGTACTTTGCATTGGGCCCTCCTCAGTGGTTGACTGCACTTGGAGGGTCTTGTGTGTGTCAAACTGTTTGACCAGCCTGGAGGTGTGTGTTTGTCACACATATATGTATGTCCCACCTCATTTTGCTTGGATGGCCATATGTTGGGGTCAGGATGTTGCATAGGATGAGTGATCAGGGAGGGGTGTGTTACTGTCCATGGCTGTGGCCCAGGGTTCTGTGTGTGCAGACATGTCACCATTTTCCAGGGTTAAGCCTGCCTGCAGTGAGTGCATTCCCATGTTTAAACTCCTACCCCTGTGTATAGACTGTACACAGTATCACAAAATGTCCACATTCATGACACATATATCTTGTTAGTTACCCAAACAAGTGTGGTTTTCTGGCAAAAGTGTTTTGCAAGTCACACAGGGTTGAAGTCAGATATTACTGACAGTTGACATTGTTTCAGACTTCGTATCCATCAGACATTCCATGCTACTACAATCATTCCTTCAACTTTATTACATTATTAGAGCAGTATTTCAAAGATGTCCTTCTCTTTGGGCCTTCTTCACCCCATTATTCATGGCTTTGGCTAGATTTCTGGCTCTCTGACACTGGCAGGTTTTCTCCTAACAGTTAGCCGCATGGGCTTTCTTTGTCTTTTTTAGACTGTGTTATGTTGGTGTTATGGACCCCATGACACTCCCTAAAAGGGCACTGTGGATGAGGCATAAGCATTTGCCAGAGGCCTGTAGGCCAGGTGTGACAGATGCAGGCCATCTGTAGCAAGGCAGTGCATTCTGATGCTCATTTGTTCCCAGGCTGCCATCAGTAGACAACCCTGGGATGGTACCAGTAAGTTGATCATGGGTGTTGCTGACAATTGCTTTCTGTTTGTGTTGAGGCATCACTCTAGTTGATGGCTGGACGCTGCTTAAGGCTAGGAACATGTTACTGCATTTTAATGGGACTATGGGGGGGCATAACTGTACACAATACACATTTGCAGAGACTGTGCTGATATTTGCTTAACATTTTGGTCCCATTTAGTATAGTGGTGTGCCCTATCTTTGAGACTACAGACATAACAGTATCAATAACAGGTCAGATTGTTCTGGCATATACATTTGAAGTTTCAAATTTCTTACCTTTTAAAGTCATACTGCCACTGCCAGGGCTGCTGCAATATCATTGTGTAAACGTCTGTAGGTGGGGATTTCATGGATGTCACCATGTGGGGGCCTTTGCCAGACATTTCTGTATGGTTTTCTATAGCTGATTTGCTGGGTGAGGCTGGGGATGTGTATGGGATCCCCACTTTGACATCCATGCATGTGACCTATGAACCCCCCCAGTTATTTGGCTCACCACATATACTGCAGTGGTATTTGTCAACTAGGGTGGTACTGCATGGTGTAACTAGGCCAGTACTGGGGACACACTTCCTGCTGTGGCACAAAGCTGTCAGTTTGCTGCTATCCCAGTTAGCCACCCCATTACCTTGCATGCTTGATCAATACCATAGATATGCTATCAGAATATTCCACTCCATTCATTTATTTTGTTAAGGAGACTGGCTTACCTTGTGCCTGAGGCTGTTGTGAGGATGGTGCTTGAGGACTGACTATGTTGGATGCACGCAGTACATTCCCTGTACATGGTAAGGTATAGGTGGTGTGATGTTTGGCATCATTTTATGTGAGTCAGAGAGAGAGAGAGAGAGATCAGTCCCTGGGGCCCTACAGTGTCAGTGTATGTGCTATGCATTGCCTCTTTGTCAAGACCAGGGCATACTGGACATGCCTCTGTCTGCCTACAGAGGCAGGCTCAGGATGTTCCTCCTCCAAGTCTCTCTGTGCCTGTGGAGGCCCTGGCAATGGTGGGGACTTTGTGGCTCTTCCCCATTTTGATCCTGCTGCAGCTGTTTCTGCAGGATCATATTGTGTAATATGGCACATACTATGACCATGTGTGCACATGTGGCTGGGGAGTACTGCAAGGCTCAACCAGATAAGTCAAGGCAGCAGAACCATGACTTCAGCATCCCAAACAAGCACTCTATAATGATCCTGGTTTGTCCATGTGCCTCATTATGGCATTCTTGTGTATGTGTGTGCATTTCTGATGGGTGTCATCATCCATGGAGCCAGTGCGTAGCCAGTAACCCCACTAAATGGCCATACGGGATGCCCCCCATGGTAAACCAATGATACAGCTGTGAGGAATGCCAGATGTGGGAGTCGCGATAGCTTCCAAGGCAGCCAGCACACACATTCATAATAATGCCCTGGGCATTGCACACGACCTGGCAGTTGGAGTGGAACCCCTTGTGGTTTATGTAGACCCTACCCCAGTCACCAGGTGGTGCTTTGATGTGGATTTGTGTGCAGTCTATGGCACCCAGTACCTCCAGGTAGTCTGCTACACAGTGGAAGAGATGCATATTGTGGGTCTTCTCCTCATGGGTGGTGGGATATTTAATGTGCTCCTCGGCATGTGGTCGCATGGCATCCAGGAACTGGTGATGTATCCTGAATGCAGATGCCTGTGAGACCCCCATGATATCCCCAATTGGTCTTTGGAAAATACCTGTAGCTAGTATTCTTACAGCTACACATACTTTGGTATCCACTGGGATGGGTTCCCCTCTGTTTGTTCTGGATGTGAGGCGAGGCCAGACAGCTCCACAACTTGCTGCAGTATGTATTTGTCCACCCTGTAGTGCTCTACTATCTCAAGATCATGTAGCCCCTGGTAGGTTATCCTGGGCCTGAACACTCTTCTCCTCCTCCTCATAAGTCTGGGATGGTTTTCAGCATTGTCCTCTTCACTACCCTCAGCCTCTTGCACATACTGATATATGAGAGTGACAGCAGCCCCTAACATTTTGTTAGTTTTGTCTGGTAAAATTTCTCCATCTGTGTACACTGGTGGTGTAGAGTTTGTAGGAAAAAACAGACTGAAAGATTTTGCATAGTTTATAGTGGTGTGCTGCAGATGCTGCCTGTATGATTGGCTGAGTATGATACATTCCACCTGCTAGCTCTATTACTTGTATTTGAGTGCCTTTATTCTGCTATTTCCTTTTTTTTCTAGTTCCACTTTCCATTTCCTGTATTTTTTTAGTTTTGTGGCTTAAATCCCAGTGCACATCGCACACATCCATTCAGGCAAGGTAAACAAGGCTATACAGCCACAGACACACACCCTTGCTTACATATACACAGTGCTGCCATTTCCTGTGGGGTTTTTCTGTTTTGTTTTGTTTTGTTTAAGTCCCAGTGCATGCTGCTCAAACCGGTTTAGCTACGTTAAACACGTTTTAATAGAAAAGTACCTTCCTGGATGCGAACACTCCCTTCATTTCATGATGTAAGATATTACAACCTTAGACACACACCCTTGCTTAGCTGGGCTTAGCTAAGCTCAAACCCAGGCAACAGTGCTTCAATGTGCTCACAGCAAGCATAACACCTGCCCCTTTTCTTGTTAGCTGCTCCTCCTGCCTACACAATCCTGTTCTAGCAGCTACACAGTTAGATGCAGGTTTTGGACTTGGAATATGTTGTGATTCAGTAAATTTCCCCTCATTTGCATACCCCACTGCCTTAGTCCATAGTTACTACACTGCCTTTCCCCTTGACAACCACTGTCCCCTGGTATTGCTTGGATTCTGCATGTCATAGACTATAATGGCAAAATGCAGATTTTCTTTAAACTTGGGGTTTCACATTGTTTTTTTTTTTCAGCGCTATCATGCTTGCGTGCCGCTGAGCTATGCTTAAACCGCTGAGATCAACCACAAAAAAAGTTATTTTATATTAAAATTAAATATTTATTCATGGCAATGGCAATATATTTGGCCATTGGCATGCCTAGGGATGTGAATACATGCTTTTATTTGTGCTGCCATGCTTCTGTTTTCTTTTTTGCAGAAATGAATTCAGTTAGTAACTGAACATATTTCAGCACTGACACTGTTTCTGCATGGAGACCTGGCAGCTTCCTGATTCAGTAATTCACCTCATTTGCCTGGCATGTCACATGGTCTTTTGTGTAGGAACAGTGTAGACAGGCTTGTGCACGTCGGATCAGCTGTTTGCTGAATCACTCGGCAGCCAAACTCCATGCAGGAGCTGCTATACTGTTCCTGCATGGAGTTTTAGCTTTCATGAATCCTGGAGAAGGCTTTTAACAAATGAATAATGATTACAGAGAAACTATGGGGTGGAAAGATAATCTGGAATTTGGAAAATGTGCGATGTTCTGTAATAGCCAGATTGTGTAGAAATACAGTAAAGAAATTAGATGTAGCTTTAGCAAAAATGTGACGGTTAACCATTGTATATTTAAAATGGAAAAACAGGTATATAGAAATATAACATTATATGCTTATACTAATTGTAAAGAGATGGAAAGCTTATTTTTGTCTGATTTTGGACTATGCAGTAATATGAAATTATAATAACAGACGACTTTAACTGTGATGTAAGAGCAAGCATAAAAAGAAAGGAAATTATATAAGAAGAATGATAGAAGTTATAAGATGTAGTAAGTTAAAACTTAAGAACAAAACTTCATGGATTTGCAAAAGGGGTATGTATATAACTGAAACAGATTATAGTATCAGAAGATTTAGTTATAGGAGAAGGAGAGGTAGTTGAAACAGGATTTTCTGATCATCATACAATATGGGTAGACATAAAGGAAAACAAGAAATATATAAAAACAGGTAAAAGAATAAAAAGAATAAATGAAAGCATAGAATGAAGAAGGAAAATAATAGTAATGCAGATATGAAAAGATCACATTATTGTAAAAACATTTTATAAAAATTGGTTTGAATGGTGATGGTATTTAAGGGAAAAAAAAAATATATATATATATATATATATATATATATTACAGTGGCAATATGATGTAAAAAAAATTGAGAAAGAAAAGTATAAAAGAACATATAATGATGCAGTGGAAGATTTAGAACATAATGATAGAAAGCATATTGACAAAGAAAAATATATGAAAGAAAACAAAAAATAAATAAATAAAATTGTTGCATAAGCAAAGCTATTTTTACAAGGAAAAAGAGAAGTGCCAAGTTACTTAAACAGAAGGTGGTAGTGTAATGACAGAAGTAAAAAATGGAAAACGAAAAATAGAAAGAACTCATGCAATGACTATGAATAGTTTAGTGCAATATGTACAATACATGTTTAAAGAGAATAAAGAGGTAGAAATGGAGATTTCTTTAACTGAGCTAGATAAAGTATTAAGACAAGTAAATACTGATACAGCCCAAGGTCCAGATGAAAGTGGGTATGAAATGTATAAGAATTTAATGGATATATTTTTAAAGATTTTGAATATAAGGTTAAGGAAAGTTTTATGTATAAAGAATTATGTTGTGAATACTTAAATTCATATGATAGAAAAAAGAGAGAAGACAATTAAAAAAAGCAAGAGGCCAATAGTATTGAATAATAATGATTATAAGATCTATATGAAAATAATGCAAAAGAGATTTGAAACTAAAATGCAAAATATTATGGAGGCTAGAATATATATAGCATAAAGGAGAAGAACTGTCAAGAAGTATTAATGAAGGAGAACTCATAGATGATATTATGAATAGAAAAGAAGAAACAAAAATCATGATAAGAGGCTTTAATAAGGCATTTGACACAACTGGACATGAAAACATATAGGTTCATAGTTGTTTACTAGGCTAAAGACCACAAAGGCCTTTTTAAGCCTAGCCATGCATCCAAAATCTCTGAAAGTTATGATAACCTTGATAAGTATAACAATGGGTCTGGGAGATGAACGATTTACAGGTTACCTGTGTCCAATAGAGACATAGATGCCAATCCAGGGATAAATTTCCTATTTCCCTCCAGCTGTCCAAGTTGCACTTGAATTGGGTCAGGGAGGAACCCTGCTTCATGTGGATGGGGAGTCTGTTCCACAGACAGAGTAGTCTCTGGGATACATAAATAATACTGAAAGAATATAATATAAGTGAGAATGTTAGGAAATTATGTATGCCAGCATATAGTTGTAATAAAGTCAAAATACCTGTAAATGTCTTTTTTAGCCAAGAGGGAGATATGAAGAGTGTTGTAAGATAGGGATGTCCAATGAGTTATATACACTTTATGTTAGTTACAAATGTGATAGCGTGTGAACTAGTTTAAAAAATGAAGGAGGCAGGCTATATAACACCTGAAGGGTTAAGAATTCCAGTTTTATTAACATATGCAGATGACATTATAATAATTGCAAAAAAAAATGAATGAAAGAAGTAATAATTTGCACAAATGAGTGTCTTGATGTGAATGAATGGCTTTCAATAAAGATAAAAGTAAAGGTTTAGGTGATGTAGTAAAGCTATGGTTATATATTTTACAATGAATTAAATTTCTGTGCTAGGGGTAAAATTTGGGAACAAAGATGTAAGTAGAATCCAATGGGGGAAAACAGTAGAAGAAATAAAACAAACCTGTCTTTTCTGGGAAAGAAATAAGGCTCATTTGACAATTTCAGTACTAATGGGAATAACAGCATACTTAGCAAGCATACTTATTCTACCAAAGGTATTTAAAAAGGAATTTTTGCAGATGTTTTTTTCATTTATATGGTGTTCTAGATTAAGCCCAGTAAAAACAGGAGTTTTGTATGAAAATAAATTTAACCGAGGTTTAGGGTTAATTAAGCCAGTGGTATATGTTGCATCATTAAATTTGTACAAAGTGTTGAGGTAGATAAATAAAAAAGATGAGAGATTAGTAGTAAAACTGAATATAAGCATGATACATTTTAGAGTGTGGTAAAAAGAGTTAAAGACATAAAGAGGGTATAAATGAAGAAATAAAATGCTACTAAGAGAACAATATTTTTGTGGGAAATAACTGTTGACAGAAAAAGATAAAAATATGTTGTATAAGAATGTAATAATAAAACAGTACTATGTAAAACCATTGGAAAATCTAACAGATGAAACATTTTAAGCTATTAAAATAAGAAGCAAATGGTGTAATCTGAAAGTAGACTGTCACGATTTTTCGTGGAGAATGGTAACAGATAAATTGCCTGTAAAAGGAAATACTCTATATAAAAGGAAAGTGATAGACTATGTTTATATTATCATGAAGAAGAAAGTACAGAACACGTGATTTTCAGATGTAAATGAGTAAAATAAATTACAGAGAAAACTATGTAAAGAAGATTTTGTTGAAGATATAAAAGAAGTGGATAAAATAAACATGGGCATGATTAAATATAGATATTATATGAATACAAGTAAATAATATGTTAAAAGAATAGATAAAAAGTTATTTCATGTTATATGGGTTGTATGGAATGAAAATGTTATGTTATATGGGTAATATGGGTTGTATGGAATGAAAGAATAAATGAAATTCTGTTTAACAGTAAATGAATTTTAGCAACAATATTAAGTAAAATCAGATGGTAGTTATCGAAAAATGAGTGGGGTCTAATAGGGATGAAAATTTAGTATGATTTTAAAGGAAATAATTAATACATATAAACAGCATTGTATATTTATATATATTTGTACATATGCAAATGTAAATATGCAAATATTTTGTAGATAAGAGTTATTTTATTTATATAAATAAAGGACCCCTACTCTTTTCGGTAAGTGCCATGGGGGACTTTTACAGCCACTTGAGCTACCACCAGCTCAAGAACATGGGACCTCAATTTAACATCTTATCTGAATGATGGCATGCTTAGGAGTGCATCACTGTGCTAATGATGCACTGCAGTGTCAACAGTCAATCAACCTGGTATGGTAATAGAACCCTTACCCTTCTGCACCAGTGGTGAGTGCAGTACCACTTGTACTACTAACATAAACGGTATCTTAGCACTCCCTGTCCTTAACATAGCTATGGCAACTGCACGGTACTGTGTTCATTTTCTGTCTATCACTCTCTCTCTCTCTCTGTTTGTTCATGTCCTCTACAGTAAGATTTTTCATGGCATTGTCTATGATGGAATACCTATTAGCTATATTATGCTGTATCTTTTTGCTACTCTTATTTTAAACAGTACAGTGCACATAACTTATACTGTTAGAAAATGCAGTAACTATAGGCTACATGGAAAATTTTGTCAGAGGACTGTAGTCACATTACTGGCTCAGTTCATTATTGCTCCAACTGCTTTGCCATCCATTTACCTTTATTTTTATTATTGTGCTTGAAGGTATAGATGTAAAACATTAAGCTTCATCCTGTGTTTACAAAAGTTATGAATAAAAACTTGAATGCTATGTGTATGGTTTAAAGTAAATAGCTCTTTACCTCGCTTAACTAATTCTGCTTTGTTTCACAAGCCCGGCTGATTTAATGCTTCATGTTTTCTCTGAAGATGCCGGTAGTACCAGTTTGTGCCATTAACTTCAAATACAAACAGGATCACCTTAACAGCAGTGCACACATTAACTAGATAAATAAAACTCTTCTGTTATGGTGTGTATGTGAAATAGTATGGAAATATGGGTGCCAATAGTTGAAAGTTGAAGGGTTCCCTGATATAAATCCAAACTCTGAATGTTTTCCTTGGCCAAGTCAATTTTTTATGCAATGACTATTCCTTCATCTGGTACCATGAAGTGGTATGAAAAATGTCCATAGTGCTCCCCATTGTATTAATTTAATGCATATATATAATTAAATATATGCAATGCATCTTGGATAAATGGTGATGTTTTGTTGCAAGCTCAACTTTTCTATAACTATTTATGTTTTGTTGCAAATCTTGCTTGCAACCTTTTATGATTTTTTGCCTGTGCTTTTTTGACGAATGTTTTGGGTGAAAGTGGTCTATTGCACAGTTCTGTTACCAGTTAACATATGTAATAAGTATGTAAGAAACAAAGAAAGAAAGTAAATAAATAAATTAAATAAATAAATAAATAGAATACACCTTCAAGCGTCCTGTTGGATGTGACAGCTTCTGTGGTTATGATACATTTCTGTACCACTTCCCTGGGCAGAATCACTTTTAAAGATTGAAACATAACTTTGCTGGCTATCCTCTATGTAACCTCTGGGAACAGTGGACATTTTTTTTTATTAATCTCTCTGTCCTTTAGATGTTAGCTAGAAAATCTGGCCTTTTAATCTGTTAGTTAGTAATCCAGATTTCTAGAGCTATATCATGGAGTAAGCAGAAGAAAAAAAAATAAGTAAGTAAGACCCAGTCTACATGCAGATAATGCAGCTGTGACTGACTTGCAATGTTTCTAAATCCTATAGCCATATGCCAGCATGTGTCATCTTCAGTGCAGAGGTAGTTGTCTGTTCTACTTCAACAGGGGATGTCAGCAAGGTGGCTTCAAGGAATGATGGCTGCAGATTCCACATTAGGGAAAGCACAGAAGATGGCTTCATGGAGACATGTGCAATCACAAAGTAGGCTTGTTTTAAGCACTGGTACTGAAGTTACATGTCCATAACCCATATAGAACTGGCTGTGGCACTGCCCGTCAAGGAATCCCTTTGAGGTTCCCTCAGTCATCCTTCTCACACAACTGTAGGCTAGTGGTATAGTCATGATATATGTTGCTCAGGACAGGGCTATCTATCTCAACAGGTCATCTCACTATGTGCATTAGTACTACTTTGCTGGAGGTGCCACCCATATGAATGATGTTGCAACATCTGAGCACCTATGAAAATATCCACTACAGTGCACCCCAAGAAACACTATCTCCATCAGGTGTGGTAGACCACAGCTGGGGTTGTTGCAGCCACTATGTTTCTGAATGTCATGCAGACATGCTTTGGCAATGTGTGTGGGTGCAGTCCCATTTTGCATCCAGGCTGCATGCAGTGGACTGCACTATGAAGAATGTGAAAAATGTGGTCCATGTAACTGGTCTGCTGAAGGACACTAATAATATTTTTTTCCAGCTCCCATCAAAAATAGTTGCAAATGTTGCTATTATCCTGAACTGGTTGTGGCATGAATTGCATAATGCCAATTGTCATTGCTTGCTGAATTCCAGTTTATGTCCACATTGTTTGGCACAGTTGTTAAAGGCACACAATGTCAAAGCATACCCCTCTGCTCCCCAGAACGTTTTATAATGCCCTTGATTTTGCTTCACATTTTTGTGCCATCCCTCATTTTTTGTTTGTTTTTCTGGTAAATTACTATGGCTTGCAGTCAGTCAGTTGTTGAGTCTTTTGGCTTTTCCCGGTTAGGGGTCGCCACAGCGGAACTCTGGTCCGCTAATGATTGGCAGTAGATTTTTATGTGCCGAGTTGCCAGCTCTGACACACAGCCTTCAATGAAGGTACGCCCATTCACACATGTCTCCACACAGAAGACGCTTTAGCTGAGAATCAAACAGGACAAGTCTTATTGTGAGGCGACAATGCTACCGCAGTACCATTACTGCAGTAATGTCAAATATTAGTTTCTTAAATATTATTGTTCATTAGATACAAGCTGGTACAAAACTTGTCACTCTATTAACTTTCTAAGTGAATTAGAGTAATATTTAGCGGTCCTGATGTTGGACCTTTCTTCCACCATTATCTGTGTCTTTGTCTAGAACTCCTTAGCAAAGACATTCAGACATATGCCCCAGAAATGTAAAATAGCCTGCTGTGAGGTGCATCCTCCCCTCAGGTAATAGGTGCCTTTGTTATATGTACATTGCAATCTGGAATGACAGTATAAGTAGGTGTAAATGCCTCAACTGCACAGAAGGCTACTACAATTGCATGAGTACAAAGTAGGGGCAGGCAGCAGTGTCAGAGCAATCTAACTGTCATGCAAGATGAGATAATAGCACCTGTGTTCTTATACCACTTGGGGAAGTTTTAAGGTCAAGACTAATGTATTCCTGTGGTCCATGATACAAAACATACATGATGCCTTCTAACATGTTTATTGGGGTGTGCAAGAAGAGCTTCTGGTCAGTGGAAATACATCTTTTGTTCTCTCAATAGACATGGACATGGTTTCCTATGACCATGTCTGTGAGGAACACATGTCTGCCAGCAGCCGTAGTTCAAGTGAGTATCTGGCATCACCTTATAAACATCCATTTGGTGCTGCTACTGAATTATGTGGTTCATAGTTCTGGAACGTCATACACTACCATCATGATTGCCCCCTGGATTATGAATATGCACCCCTCCTTATGGAAAATGTCATCATGTTCTACCTGGCAGTTTCAGTTGTAATATGAATGTCTATTAAGATAGGCATGTGTATCCTGTGTAGCTGGTTTCCATATTATTATAAGTGGCAAACTAAGTGGAAACCTTGAATGACAACTATTACTTCCTCTTGTGTAATTGGAGACCTTATAAGATGATCTATTTCTGCTATTAGCCAGGATAGCCATAGTCACTATGAGCTTGGTTTGCAAATGAATTGGCTTACTTCATCCACCTGCCACTTTCATTGTCTGCCACAGCTGGAATTGCTCACCTAGTATGTGGCTAAATGTACAGAACCTGTCCATCTGCTTCTGTCTAGTAAGACAGGGTGGGAGTTTGGTGTAATGGAGGGGTGGGAGGTTGTTGTAATGGTTAAGGTGTTTACTTACAGACACAAGTGGCAGGGTTTGATTCTCACATGGGGAAATTTGTTAGGCTTAAAATGGCCCACAAGGGCAGTTAGCCTAGTATTAACTTTTGAATGACTAGTATACAAGTTATACGCAGAAACACCTTTTGCTGGGGTGAAGAAGCACACACTGATATTGGTGTGGCTGTATTGACTAGACTCAGACTAAAAAAATATGTTAAGTTCTCCATTACTTGCATCACTTCTGCAGAGGTGTCCATAATTTCCCCCTCATAGATTTATGTCCTACTGCATGTATTGTGCATGTTTCTTCTGCTTTATGAATTCTGATGTTTGTGTCTGCCACAGTGCTAGTTTAATTTGTATACTACTTTTGTGCTTGTTTTATCTATCCATTTCAGTGCTACACATCATCTCTATCCTTTTACATTAACTATCATTGCCTTTATATGTACTTTGTGTTAGATGCAATTCCAGTGTTGTTGCTAAAGTTGCTTATAGATACTAACCATAAAGATGATTACTTTATCATTATAATATGCACAGTATATTACAATTAAGGTTGAGAGAAAGAAAGAAGATTATGGGAATTTAATAAAGCCTACATGTACTTATTTTTCATGTAGGCATAGTGGCATGGTGCTTACATAAAAGTAAGTAGATGTGTGATCCATTAAAAGAAGCCGAGGGGCAGGCACTAGTGTGCAAACACAGAAGTGTCCGTGGCATGCAAATCACCTCATAAGCAGGTTAAATGCTTGCAATTGAGGCAGGTAGAGTAAGCCATAAAACAGATAGGTGGTTGCGCATACCCCATGTTGGTGTCCATAATGTACATGGAAACATTCTGTGTACAGGAAGGAACAATATAGATGATACAGATACATGCAAGAGTAAGTACTGTGTGTCCAAAACTGAATGGAAAATAATGCAAAATATTTTATTTAATACCATGTATATGTTTGCACTGTGCTCCGCAGTGCGCAAACATGCCATTATGGAAAACAAATATTGTCAAAAGCAAAATGTGTGAGTATTTAACAGTAATGCATTACAGGACCCTGTGTGGGGGATGTACAATGTAGGACTGCTGTGGTTACTAATGAGTCAGGGCCCGGAACCGTGTAGTTTCCAGGTACTATGCATAGATCTGTATGCAAATGAGCTGGTTACTAAATAGCAGAAATGGGTATTTGTGTCCGCAGATCCCATCCATGTAGACACAGGACTATGTCCACCGAAGAGGTAGCTGACATCAAAAGGGGTGTGTCCGCAACCTTTAAGCTCATTGGCACTCAGCGGCACCTGTTTGCATGGCGTGCTGCTCTGCTCAGCAGAGGTGTGTATCTGGTGAATGCTAAGCTTTGCTTACCTTAGGGGCACGAGTTTAAGTGGGTTTGGGTGTGTTTGTGTGGCACACAGCCATGCTGAGTGTGGCTTCTATAGGGGTGATTTGCTCACTTTTAAGCCTTGTTTACCTCTGGGGTGCATGTCTGCACATCATGTCACACTGCTCAGCAAGAAATGCTGTAAAAAAAGGCCTGAGAAAGCAAATTATGTATTAATTGCTGATGTGCCCTGTTACACTTAAACTAGGGCAATTAAATCCCTTAATGATGTACTTGGAAGGTGGAATGCATCATAGCTAGGCAATCACACAAAGTACAGCTACAGCAGAGCACTGTAAAGCATGTATACACTCTACAATCTGCTTTTTCCCCATACTCTGCACCATGTGAGTACAGACTTGAAAATTTTAACCAACATAATGCTAGGGGACTGCTGCAGGTCTGCTACATATTTATGTGCTAGATGCTGAGGTCAATGCAGCTGCTGCTGATGCTGACCATAAGCCTAGACTGAGAAGGAGAAGAGTGTTCAGGCCTAGGGTAACCTACCAGGAGCTAAATGAGTTGGAGACTGTAGAGTGCTACAGGGTGGACAGGGCATATTACAACAACTCAGTAGCTCTGCTGACCTCAACTCAGACCTAGAGCCAACAGTGGGGAACCCATCCCAGTGGAAACAAAGGTATATGTAACCCTTAGGATACTAGCTAAAGGTACTTTCCAAAGACTGACTGGGGACATGATGCTGGTCTCACAGTCATCTGCATCCAGAGTACTCTAGCAGTTCCTGGATGCTATTTTACCACATGCCAGTGAGCACATTTATCTTCCTCACACCCCTGAGGAGATGGCCAGAAGTATGCAACTCTTCTATCATGTAGCACACTACCCTGAGGTACTGGGTGCCATAGATTGCACTAATGTATAGTATACATCAAGGCACCACCTAGTGAAGATGGTAGAAACTACATAAACTACAGGGGGTATCATTCCCTCAGCTGACAGGTCATGTGCAATGCCCAGGGCACTACCATGAATGCGTGTGCTGGCAGCACTGGCAGTTATCACAACTCCCATGTCTGGCATGCATCACAGCTGTATAAGATGTTTGTTAGGGGGGACATCCCACATGACTGTTTACTTGGGGTTCTGGCTATGCATTGGAGCCATGGATGATGACACTCATCAGAAATGCACACATACCCACCAAAGAATACCATAATGAGGCACAGGGTCAAACCAGGGACATAATAGAGTGTGTGTTTGGACTGTTGAAGTCATGGTTCTGGTGCCTTGCTATATCTGGTGGATACTTGCAGTATTCTCCAGCCACATTGTGCACAGATGTTCACAGTATGTGCCATGCTACACAATATGATCCTGCAGAAACAGCTGCAGCAGGATCAGCAAAGGAAATGGATACACAGTCCCTCACCAGTGCCTAGGTCATCATAGCCACACCCACAGGTGGACTCAGAGAAGGAACCCCCTGATGCTGTCCCTGTAGGCAGACATAGGCATGCCCAATATGCCCTGGTCTTGGCCAAGAGACAACACATAGCACATGCACTGACAACACAGGGCCCTAGGGACTGACACCATACTCTGACTCACATACATGTGAGTAAAAATGCCAGCCATGTGACACAACCTGTACCTCACCTTGTATTGGCTGTAAATGGCCTGCATTAGACAAAGGCAGCCCCTAGCCTCAGGTCTGTCAACTGCTACATTCACAAGGTAAGTCACTCATCTGTACATCACTTGTAAGGGGTACTAAAATATGGTAACATATGTATGGACCTGCTGCATGTATGCAAGGGAATATAGTGGGCTATATATAGTGTGCTACTGGGCTACTTGCAGAGATCTAGAATGGTGTACTGGGCTACTTGTACTGATGTAACATAAACTTGGGACAACAGGTACTCTGTTCACTAGTATGCGCCCCATATTAGCCAGTAGCCCACATGGCTGAAAACTCCATGGCAGTAGTCTAGGGAGATGCCAAACAGTGGGGTCACAGGACAGTTGCATGACTGTCTATGCCAGCAGAGCATAGGCTGCTTGTCCCCCTCTCCAAATACATCAGTGTTGCTATAAATCTGCTGTAACATTACGGCTGCAATGATACACCAGCAGACCAGAAAATTCCCCCTATCTTGTTGATAGTGTCAGGGTGGAAACCTCTCTGTCTAGTGGTCTGTGTGGTGCAGTGGACCAGCAGCAATAGCATGTGTAATGTTGTTGATGATTCAAATCTGGCAGCATCCAGTATCTTTTGCATGTGGGGTACACATTTGGAGGTAGGCCCATAGACTGTCAGAGCCCCTCAATTTGTTACTGCAAGAAAGTACGATAAAGACAGAGTAACTGGGGGCACACAGAGCCATACCTACAGACAGACATTATACACGTTCTGAGTAACCTAGCAGGTTGGTAGTATAGCAGCAGGCTGCAACAGGTCAGATTAGCTGCAAGAAGTAAAGGCCATCACTTAAATATGTCAGTAGGCACAACAAGTCAGTGACCAATGTACAGTATAGCACTGGGAAACCACAAACATATGAGGAGCACAGCAGAGATATGGGGGAAATGCTGGGCATTCTGCAAAAACATGTACAGGGGGAGGTATGCAGACTGTCACCCTGTGTGTGGTTTCAATATGTACCCCAGACACATCATACCTCTCAACTTCTGGCAGCAGGAAATCTGTTGAAATACAGTGGATAAAAGTGGGACCAAGGACCACGACTTGGGTCATGTTTTAAATATTTGCTCCTACAAGCATAGAATGTGGATAGAAGAGCAGGCACAGCATTTGCATGACTCACCTGCTGTGCATGGAATCTGAAACTCAAATATCTGTCAGTAGTAATTTACTGCAATCTGGACTGATTTGCCACTAATTTGCCAGAAAACAACAATGTTATGTGAAATGGACCAAAAATATTTGGCAAGAGTCTGGACAGTCTGTTAAGCAGCTCTGAAGTGTGAGTCACATGTTAAGGTCAGCAAACAGCCAGGGAATGCCTTGGACAATATCAACCAATTGCAGTACTGTGGCAACAGGTGCTGCAGCCAATGGCCTGCAGCACACAGTAATCTAAAACAGGAGTACAGGTAGCTCTGGACTGGAGTCACCTTGTAAGTACTGACAATCACAATGGGCATGCTCCTACACTTAGCTAACTTAAGCCTGAGTCTGTTGTCTCTACCGCCCAAAGACCTGCTCTGTGGAAATATGCCTGTATATACATACAGCTATGTATACATATCTGTCTCTCCCTATGCCCCTCACACTTGATTAGTGTATCTGTCAGTATGTGGCATATATTTATATATATATATATATATATATATATATATATATATATATATATATATATATATATATATATATATATATATATATATATATATATATATATATATAATATATATATATATATATATATATATATATATATATATATATGATAAAAAATGTATATAAGTACAATGCTGTATAGATTTCACACATACTTCTACAGAACACATTTACATTACTGACGCACACAACTGCATTTAAAGAGACAAACCTGTTATACACCATTGATATAGATATGGACAGGGATGTACCTATGTTCCCACATACAGACGGATGCTGGGGTTATTTGCATATACACATCACAACAGCTGTCCAATCACACCAGTCCAAGGCCGCAACAGTACATAATCCACTCACCCACAGATGCCTGAGCCTGTGAGCTTTCACCCAGCAGACAGACATAGATATGCAGGTCATATAATGTACAATTGGTGTGACATATGCCTCAGACAGGCTATATTGTCCCTGACCACATGTCTACCTATTAAACTGTAAACAGCCACATATGGCCAGACTGGTAAGTATACACACATAGCAGGGATATTACCAGGTGCCCCACCCCTAGGATACTAGGTACAATAACAGTACCAAGCAGTATCACCCTACAGGCCACACACGCTGTCTAACACAAGGCCACTTTGCATACTCCACAAGTACTGTACCTGCAGCAGCATTTACAACAGACATAACCTGTGGCACATGTGATAGGTACAATGAGCAGTAGTGTGTAATACTAGATAGGTAGGAGTTCTAATCTCACATCCAACAACGCTGTGTGTGTATCAAAATATCCCCTCACAGCAGTATGGACATGCCCATATAGCCTGGCTCTGTGCAATGGTATGCATTTTATGGCCCCGTGACTAGCTGCTGGCCTCTAAATCCCTTCCTCTACAAGGCCTGCTAATGTCATCCACCCTAAGACCACTGGCTGACAGTGTATTATCAGATAAACAGTGTGGCACATGCAATAAGTACTGTGAGCTATAGTGTGTAATGTTAGATAGGTGGGGGGGTCTACTCTCACAGCGTCCACTGTGTGTGTGTGTGTGTGTGTGTGTGTAACTATTTCCCCATGCAGTTTGTCAGACAAGTCCTTATGGGCTATCTCTGCACAATGGTTATGCATTTTATGCCCACTGACTAGCTGCTGGCCTGAACATTAGCTTCCATTACAAGGCCTGCTGATGTCATCCACCTTAAAAGCACTGGCTGACAGTGCATTATCAGATAAACAGAATGGTGCATGCGATAAATACTGTGAGCTATAGTGTATAATACTAGATAGGTAGGGGTTCTCCTCTCACAGCATCCACTGTGTGTGTGTGTGTGTGTGTGTGTGTGTGTGTGTGTGTGTGTGTGTGTGTGTGTGTGTGTGTGTGTCCTGGCAGCACTAGACACATGCCCATGTGATCTATGGCCCTAAATTGCCCTCCTCAACATGAGCATAACTGATGTCCACCACCATCTACAGTAGAACATGCAGACTACCCAGGTTACATGTATCAAGGGTAGTAGACTGTTTCACAGGGTATGAAAGCATGATGACCCTGACTGTCCCCATTGTCTCTGACACAATGCTTTACACATATGCACCTAGGGAGCCATGCACATATACTGGCATACCTTGTTGACGTCTTATCTCTGTTGTACAGTTCTGTCATCCTGTGCCACTGTATTTCTTCCCTGTGTCCATAGCTGTACTGCTCAGACTCCTGGGACAAAAACATACACAGCTCCATGACACACCTGTCATTCTGTAGCACTACTGCCAGTTTACCATCAAGCAACAAAGATACACAATGTTTGATGTGTAGCCCTGACACATGCCAGCATACAGTATCTGTTGTGGGCCACAACTTCCTTGCCATAACACTACTAAACTACAAAAACACATGTAGAGTAATATAGTCACCCTGTGCATCAAACACATATATGCAGTTCCCAGCATGGATGGCAGGGATGTGGCACAGGTATCATTACATGCACATGGTGTGGTGTGGGGGTGCCAGAGGCCTAGGTTGTGCTGAACAGTTGACAGCATGTGTATGAGTCAGGAAGGGGAGCTGGTGACATGGGCCATGGAGAGATGCTGTGTGCATCTGTAGGTGACCTGCATGCGACAGTGGTGTTTGAGCATGTGCGTGTACACAATCAAGCTCAGTGCTAGCCTACACATGCATATGGTGGACAGCTGTGAATCACACATGGTAGAGTGGAGAGTTCACTCTCTCTGGTCATGAACATGGGAACTGGCTTCTCCATAAGTAGCATGGGCAGCACCATGCCCAAGGTCAGATGTGGTGCTAGTACCTGACAGTAACTGCTGTCTGCTCAGCCTGTTTCTCCCACAGGACCTCCCAGGACCACATGGTCATGGCCTGCCATGTTGTGGTGTGGACAGCACACCTTCCTCTGTAGTACTGGTGGTGCTGCCACTTCGGGAACTTGAGTGTGCATGGCCATATGGACTACCAGCAGATGGTGTTGCTGGCCTATGTCTATGTGTCCAACAGCTAACCCCAAACACATGTTCCAGCACAGGCAAGATGCGCTCAAAGACAGACACTGTCTAAGCCCGCCATCTGTACACTACATCAGTGAAACATTTCATGGTGAGACCAGTGCAGTAGGGGCAGTCACAAATCTTAGATTGTGCTGTTTCCATAACCCTACGCATCCATCTAGTATTGTGTTCAGCTCATGCCTGTGCCTCCATGACAGCCTGAAATATGAGGCAAATGACCCAAGATGTGATTCCTACAACAGGAAGTGGATGGGTAGCAGTCCTCCTTCAAGCACCCCTGTCAATCTAACTATGTAGGACCTCACCAGCTGTCTGGCTATGGCCAGTGTCAACACTCACTGATGCCATAGTTCTCACACTGTCCTGTACTATGTCACCACCCTCTGACTGTCCAATACCTGTGACCTCTGGTGACTGGATATGTGTGGGCATATTAACTGTATGTGGGGACAATGGGGGAAGAAGGGGGATGTCAACCTCTGGGACAGATTCAGCCACTGACAAACCCACCTGTGCCTCACTATGGCCACTATCATCATCAGAGTCCAATGAGACACTGACATCAGATCATGAGGAGACAGACTCCACCCCCTGTTCACCTGTGAGAAACAAGACAAAAGCAGTACATTACCACTTGCACTATTAGGTTAAGTCACACAAACTCATACAGATGAGGGTCCACAACTGCATTACATGTCCCACATCTTCTCATCTTTGATCCCATGCACAACACACACACCCACAACAACATACACAGACAACCCAGGCCCAGTATAAAATGCACATCACCTACATCCAGGTAACATTGACAGTTCAATACACCTGTGAGATATGCAATATGGCAGTTTATGTGACAGAACTACACATAAAACCCAGCACACCTATCTTGACAATGATAAGCCAGTTGTAGTATCACTGCCTCAGGTATGTACCTTCTCGCTATTCTGTTTGAATGGGCATCTTAGAATAATTGCCTCATGTATAGCAGGCTGCGTAGTTGTTCATAACTATAAGTGCAAACATGTTGATGTGTGTAGAAATACACACCTGTCATTCCCTAGGCTATACACTGTAGTTAACTTCTCCAAAATGGAACATACAATTATTCTATTCTAGCTAAGCAGAACACTTGTGCAAAAGGCAAAATGGCAGCCCTTAACATTCATATATCTGATCTGGCAGAACAATAGTATCACACTTACCAAGTACAGAACCACAAACTATGGCGAGGGAGAGGTATTGTCAGCACCACCAAATGTTGCAGTGTTACAAGGTAATATGTGTCTATATCCAGATGTACAGTAGATAAAGTGATACTGGCTATATTGTTGACATTTGTGTATGTGTGCACAACTGTATTGAAAAGCCAACCCCCCCTCCTATGCAGATAGACCTGACACCCATGTTCTCCTCTGTAGAGCATGTCACAATGACTGCAAATGTATTATACAGATGAACGCAGTCGGCTTACCTGGACTCTCCTCTGATGTGGATGCTGTGGCACCCACTTCCAGGATGTATGGCGTGATGATTTGCTGGGAGCTGTGGGTTGATCCTAGGTGTGCAAGGAATTCCTATGTGGCTGAGAGTGATTGTTCTGTTGCAGGCCCTCCATCAGTTGCAACATGATCCCTGGCAACAGCAGCTGCCCTTTGATGTGCGGCATTGACTATGTCTGTGGTCTGGTGTCGAACCTGCTTGTAGGTCTTGTCCCATTGGCCAATATCATTTGCAGCCCTCGCAAGGTTGGTCCACAATGCTAGACACTGCTCATGATTGTGGTGACCCCTTGACAGCAGGATGTAATGGTTGAGTCTGAGGGCATCCAATATAGAGTCATTTTCCGCAGATCAAAAAGGAGGATGCCTCCATCGGTACATTGTTCATGCAAGACAACAAGAGGAAAACACATTACATGACCTGAAAAGTGGGTGTTTACTATGTACACACCCTACACACTCATAATGACCCACACTATCCACTGCTCCCTCACACATCATATCCCTCAGTCTGGCAACATACTACATGTGTGGCTATCACTGCTAGTAGAAATGCTGGGTAATGTCCCTGTGTGCTGGGACAAATTCTGCTGTGTGGTTTTATAGGCATCACTGCAGTGTATGTACTGTGCTGTGTCCCCTATGAACAAATCCCCACTAATATGTGACATGGCCACTGCCAGACAAATAACAGTGTGCTATTTCATCAACTATATGGAGACAGTCCAGCCACACCAGTGTGCCACAGTGATAGACAGCACTGTAAACCTGCTGTCATGTTTGTTCCCTTGTTGGCATCATACATATAAACTATGCAGATGTTTGCAAAATGTCACATTGTTTGGTTCATAGCTGTGATCTATCTTCCACAAACCTGTGCATGTCTGACAAATGGTTGCCCACTGATTGATGGTTGCTATCAGAAAACTGACACAAAATCTGTCACCCATCAGACCCATCAGACAACACTTATGGTACAGTAATATCTGTTATTCTAATCACATTCTTACTTTGTATGGCCAATATGTATAGTCTGTCACTGGGTTTGGGCCTTCATGCCCCCATTAAATATGTATTTTTTCCTGGTTTCTTACTGTAGGAAGTTGAGAGGTATGTTAGGCATAGCTCTCAACCAGACAGGGGAGAATGTTCACGAAACAGGTACTTAGCCAGAGTACATCAGGGACATTCAGGGACAGTGTGACAATGTTACTACTATTTATGTGTGATATCGTCAGACAGAGAAGTGTATTGCAGTCCATAGGTTGATGTTACAGGAGTGTACACACTTATTTAGTGTCACTATGTCTTAGGTGCAATCCACTATCTCTACTATAATGGTCAACCGTTGTAGGAGGGATGGACAGAGACAGAGCAGACAGGTGAGTCAAAGCAGGGACAACTGAGAGACTTCACAAACACCATGAGCAGGAAACTGATGAAAATGTAATAAAACAATAAAAAGGCTACTGGACAAAATTTTACTGCATAGAAAATACTGTAGCACTTCGGCAAACAGCCTTCCAGGAGTAATTGAAAGATTGAAAGTGACCTGGGACTAAATCACGGCAGGGGAGATTATTTTATACATGTGCCTAACACTGTGAAAAACAAATAGGATCATTAAAGCAGTTTAAAGTGCTTTTAAGCAGGTTTGCTTGGTTTTACGTAGCAAGCTGCATCGAGGCACTCTGCCTAGCTGCACGCAAACCCATGCTAAGAAATTAAAAAGAAAAGAAAAAGGGGCGATAGAACAGTGGTGAAATGGGGGTCAAGTGTGGTGAAAACATTGTTAAAGGCAGGTAGGGATGTGCAGGGAAGGGCTATAACTTTCCATTTCTTGTACAGCAACAGCTGTGCATTTTGACAGATTTTGAGGATAAATTTGGACTCAAACACTAAAATTGAATATAATTCAGATAGTTTTTTTTGTGACCATTGATGTGCACAATTTATACATGGTCATTCCACATACCACAGGTCTTATTTGGTTTGAGAGTCAGTAGCACAAAACTGGTGCATTTAATTCTAACCAGGTTTATACTATGACTACTTTAATGGAAATTGTTTTAAAGTATAATTTTCTTTTCTTTGAAGGACAATATTTCTGGCAGGTGTCCGGGGCGGCGATGGGTGCAGCCTGTGCACCCATGTTTGCTAAGCTAGTAATGGCTGAATGGGAAGTTTTATTTTTAACAGTAATTTTAAAACTTGTTGGGCTTTATATACTCAATTTTTGGATGACATGTCTACACCTGGTTTAAATGATGGGTGCTCACTTGCACCAGTTTGAAAACTTAATAATTATGTTATTTAGTGGAAGTCTTTTATACAGTTATGTGATTATCTTTTTATAGAATTGTGTGATTTCTTTTTATACAGTCATGTGAGTTTTAATTTGATTCTCATTGGTTACTTTAACTACTTTACTATAAAACAACATACCTATACAACTAGTAGCAGGCACACTCAAAGGTTCCTCAATTTATTAATGCTAATTCCCTTTACGAAACTATTCCCTATCCATAAGGATTATAATCTTCTTGAACTTTCCCTTGCCACCTTCTCCCCTTCCTGTATTACTCATAATGCCAGTTCCTCCTTCATATACTTCAGCAACTTAGCAGTAGTCTATAAAAACATACTCCTACCATTTATAGATCTTCTTGACATTTTCTTATTTTGAATAAACTCCTTCTATACATCAAACAAAACTCTGTCTACATTCAAAATCAGACTTGGCAATTGGCTAGAAGACCATAAATTCATAACTGGGATATGCAGAAACTGATTTTATTCCCAGAAATAATTACTATAATATGAATATCAAGTGATATTGTGGTTAAAGTTCTCAGTTGTCCTTCTGCTGTAAGCTTCACATGAACATACAAGTGTATTATTTTAATTTCTCAGATTAATAGTTCCTTTTTACAGTTGCTAATTTGTCAACTCAAGTAATTATTGATTCATTATTGTACATCAGACATTTGTAATTTGTTTCATCTGTTTGTCTTTATGTACTGTAGTTTCTTATTTATAATGAAACCACTTCATAGCCCTCCAGCCTAGTTGCACTATAATGCAATCTACTACTAGAAAGATTAACAGTTACCCATTTTATCCATTTCCTCCTGTCCCTCTGAAATATAGCACTGTCAAATGAAATACGCTATCAAAACTGAAACACTGTTTTTATGAAACTAATATATTTTCTTCAGACATCATAGCAATAAATCCATAGAAACTTTATTGCTGCTTAGTAAGGCTTTCAGTTACATTACATTGTGTCAATCAAACCTATACAAATGCAGGATTCCATTTAGCAACATCTAATTTTGAATCCTTTCTGTATTGCTTTTATGCACTTTATTTCTATAAAATGTTCAGTCTCTTGAAGATTAAATTACACTGTTGAAGTCAGTTATGTCAGCTGAAAGATGTAGCTGGCAACATGATTGCCCTGTACATTTAAGCTGTAGATTGTGAACCAAGGGAAAAAAAAACTTTGCAATCCATTCATCTTTAATGTACATATTTCAAGATGTGATCAAGTTATGAATTGAGGCCTGCATTATTAGTGCAGAGTGAGATACGTGGTATAAGACAACTATAACAACTAGATTCTTACACATTTAGTACTCTGAGTTACAGATATGTAAATGTACAGGAATAATTATAAAGTGAGCACTTTTGTTTCATATGCTGTTTTATTTTGGCTCTCATATTTGACATCACAGTACTTTCCTAGATAGTGTAAAATGTAGCAAATATAATGTGAAAAGGTATATGTAATTTAAATTAGTAACTTGTTTAATCAAAAGCTTGTTTTCCTTTTTTTATGTACTTGTTTATTAGCTATGCAAATAAGTAGGTCCAAAACACATAATTTCACTTTTTTCAGATTTGGCTTACTTTAAAATGTTCATTAATGTTATTGTACATACATGAGCATATTCTGTCATATAGTGAAAATGATTGCTTTCAGAAGGTGCAATCAGGCAAGGCTATATTGTTAAAGAATAGTGAATCAACTTACAATCATGAATTAATTCAACAGTGGAGTACACTACTAAACAGCAAAACTCTGTGTAAAGCAGACATGCAGACTTAAAGGCCAAATGAGTCCTTTGTAATGAAATGGGTCAAGTATTAGTATTGTTAGCCTGAAAAATGAGAATATTAACACAGGGTAGTCAGACTTTTGAGTGAAAAAATCCATTTCATTATTTAAGAGAAAAGAACATCCCTTATAATGAGTTCATCAGATGGAATCAGTTAGATGGTACTCTACCGTGGCACTACTATGGCTGTGAAATACAAGTAAGGCACCATTTTATAGGAAAGACATTTACAGTTAAGCAGTTTAATAAAATGCTGTTGGACTTTCGGAATGAACTCTACCTTGCCTATCTCACTTCTGATATCTCCTGCATTTTGTTCCAAAGAGAGAATCAAGTCAAATAAAGTTTTAATGATCCGCAACCACATCAAGTTCAAATATCAGAAGGAAATAAGCTGCACGTCAGAAGCAGATTCATATGCAAGTATAAAATTCTGATAGGAACTCTAGGCTGGCCTGACAATTTTCATTTACTTGGGAGGTAGGACTAGATAAAATAGGTAACCTAATTTTGTAAGATATGAAACACCGTATCATTAACAACTATAGTCTAAGAAGTAGATGAGGCATGATATTTAACTGTCGCAATAACATGCACTTTAATGTGATAATTTCTTAAGGATATTCTAGTTCTGTGAGAAGTGTTCAAGTTTTATTGTAGCTTTTGGGAGGTATGTGTGACACAATGTGTTAGTCTAACATGAAATGAATTAGAACTAAGCTAATTAAAAGGAAAGACTTCTGCAGATAAAACTCCCCAAATGCACGAATTGTAGTGTGTGCATTATTAGCTTAATGAATGAATGAGACAGCATTAAATTAACACTCTTATAGTTAAGATTTCATTCAGACAACTAAGGTAAATGTTCTTAAAATTGCAATGTAGTAATTTTCAGATTTAATTTGAGGAAATTTAAACTTAGGAAAACTGTCATCTGTATTGCCAAGTGAATTCAAAACAAAATGTCATCATTCTAGTAATTAAACAGGAAAAGCAACAATATTCTGAGCACTAAACCACATTAATCTTTGTCTTTAAAGATTATCAGTACCCTACTTTTGTGTCATCAGGTCCTTTTATATGTATTAAACTATTCAGCAAGGAGAGTATCTGGAAAGCATCGTATTTATATATATTTTTTGCATGACTGTTTATTTTTATTGGTTTTGATTTCATTGTTTCATCAAATGAGCACCACAATGATTATGTTCTGTCTTCAAAACTTGGTGTGATTTTGTCACAGCAATTGTGAAATTCCATTATACTTATTCTGAAAACTACTGTGATTTTTTTTAATCTACCTGAACATCTACAGATAAAGGGAGAAGAGACTTTCAGGGGGATTTAATAAAGCTTATACAATAATTTTTACTGTGTGCATGTCACAGAACAATGTGCACATGGGTGCAAACATTTTTAGATTCAGTAAACTCCACGTAGTGGTATGCAGTAGCTTGCCCTCACACACAAATACTGAAACTTTTGTGGCATGCAAATTACAGCATAAGTAGCTGAATTTTATGGAAATGAAGCAGATCAACAATGTGGAGTGATTCAACAACCTCTAAAGTAACTGTATAGAGTCAGTGTTCGTGTTGGCCATGTATTTCAAAACTTTCCGAATACAGCCATGGAAAGGAGTCTACACAGAAACAAGAGCAAGTAAAAGCTCGTACATTTGTACAGAGATGCCCTTAACATGTAACACCACACATATTTTGACTTAATTACACAGGGTGGATGCTAGAAAATCAGTGTAACAATCATAATAATGTCATTTTATGTGCCATGACATAAATGCAACTTTGCACTCCAACCCCAAAAGAAGCATATACTTGTAAGTAATGCAAGCGGCTAAAATGTGTAAACCTCCATGAAATAAGAGTATTATACTGTAATGTAAGTATATGCAGGATGTAGCTGATGGATTACAGTATTCCTCTGTTATGACATCAGGCTCCTGTGTAGTTACCCTGCCTACACAGTTACTAACCATGTAGATTCTGGGGTGTCAGGACAGTGAAGATGTAAATGAGGTCAAAACTCATTAGAACTGTTGAATCTCAAAAAAGAGTAACCATGTAGGGATGTTTACTTCATGTAGGCACTTCCACAGTATTCATGTTGAATGCATGCTTGCTATGCCTTGGAACCATGGCTGATGGCACCCATCAGAAGTGCACACACACACACAGAGGAGCATGCCATAATGAAGCACATTCTCAAGCTAGAAACATCACAGAGTGTGTGTCTTTGCTTCTGAAGTCCCTGTTCTGGTGTCTTGATATATCCTTTGGAGCCCTGCAGTATAATCACACACATATACGAAAGTATTCACAGTATGTGATTTGCTCCACAATCTGATTCTGCAGAAGCAGCTGCAGCAGGATCAGCAAAGGGAAGGGACACGCATCCCCCCAGTGGATTGTTCATCACAGCCACAGTCAGAGGAGAACTCAGAGGAGAAACCCCCTGCTGCTGTCCCTGTAGACAGATACAGGTGTATTCATTATGCCCTTGCTTTGGCTAAGAGACAACGCATAGCACATTCAGTGACCACCTAGGGACCTAATACCTTTATTCTACTCACATACACATAAAAAAATTGATGCCAGGCAACTCATACAACCTTTTCCTCCCCACATATTGGCTATGTACTGCTTGCATCAGACAGAGTTAGCCCTGAACTAAAGGGTTGTCAGCTGCTGCATTTGCAAGTAAGTCCTGAACCTAGAGTGTATTCTTTAATAATATTATGGCATATCCTATTATTTCCTAACTTGATACAGTAAGCAAGTAAATAGTGGATTTGTACGGAAAGTGCCTTAACATGTGACACCAAACATTATTTTACTTATATTTGTCAAGTAGGAATTAGTAGGTCTCAGGTATGAAAGATTCACACGGTCATACCTCTGAAGAAGTCTGATGTTCCCTGCATGGCCTCAGTTTAGCACCATACCTTTGTACTGGTAAATCATTAAAGATAGAAGTTAGAAAGAGATGATACACATTGCAGTTTCAGATTTCAGGCTTTGTGTCGTAACAGTAACTGAGGTTTGCCTCCTCAGAAAAGAGGAGTGTACTCTTGCTCCTGCCATAACAGTAACTCTATTATGCTACCCCCAAAACAACAGTATATGTGTTTGTGCCATCCAACCTGAACTTCATTTGTTGGCAACTGCATATCATATTATTCCCAGTTAATATCCTCTCTCATGTTAAGGCCAAAGGTATAGATAGGCTTACACACTGCATGTGCTAGATAACTGATGAATGATCAAGAAATACAGAAAGGTAACACACAGCAGTAGAGCTGGTTGTGTGAAGAATGACTTTTCATTTCATTGATTCAAAGCTGTTTGTGTAGCCAAGAGAACAAAAGCATCCCTGCTGTTTTCTAAAAAAAAAAAAAAAAAAAAAACCTTTGGTTATGCTTGTCTTGTTTGTATAGTAGATGACATCAACAGGCCATATGGGAGACAAGAGGTTGGGAGGCCTGCATAGGTACATGCAGTGTGTAAGCCATTCTATATCTTTGCCTTAACATGTGAGAGGATATTAACTGGGAATAATATTATATGCAGTTGCCAACAAATGAAGTTCAGGTTGGATGGCACAACATTGGAAAAACGGGAAAACCAGATATCCTAGAAAGTAGACACCCAAGAATAGAAAATGGATACATTCAATTAATGCTCTTAGCCATCATGAAAAGCTGGCCTAGAGTACAGATAGGACTGGGGTATAGTAGCAAGCATTAGCAATGCACCTCACATTTGCGCACTACTTCACTGCGTGCAAACAGGCATATATCGCATGTGTGTACACTTTGTTAACCAGCGGGCAAATGCAATGCTTGTTGCTCTGTGGAACTGTATATATGACATTTTATCATTGCTGTTTATTGTCCATTTTCTTTGTATGACATAAAACTACCTGTTGAAACATTGCAAGCTAAGGGCACAGTATAAGTATATGACATATATTTACAATACATCCATTTGTTTCCCCCAAACCACTTGAAAAAAGCACAACAACCATGGGGTCTCATTACATTTTCCACACATATATCAACCACAATACAAAGTGTTATACATAATGTTGTGTGCTCACTCATGGACATGGCCACCTGGTGGTGCTCACAGCCTTGCTCTGCAAACCTCAAGCAGACATGTATGCTCAATGAGTGTAGTTGTGTTGTTACACAGCTAGGCTTCCAAACAGCCTACTGCTGTTAGGCTACTAGCCTCAGATGACACTGTGAAGCAATGTACCTATGCAGGCCTCCCAACCTCTTGTCTTCCATATGGCCTGTTGATGTCATCTACTATAAGTTCACCTGCAGTACTGTTAACATCAGACTTGTGCCATGGCTCATGTGAAAAGTACTGTGTTCTGTAATCTGTGTACTTAGGTAAGGGTTATATCCTCACTGCAGTCGACTATATGTGTGTGTGTCTACACAGAAGTGTGTGTCCATATTTCTCAACTGTACAGAATTTCCAGATTTTTGCCTCATATTTTTGGCCTGTTTTTTCATAAAACTGTGGTTTTCTGGCAAATTAGTGGCAAATCATTAAAGACCAAATTTAGAAAATAATGACATACATTTGAGTTTCAGGCTTCATTCCCTTCAGAAAATTTATGGTAATACAAAACCTGTTATTCTATCAACTTTATAAGTTTGTAAGAACAATACTTAAAAAATATTCCTACTTTTGGGCCTTTGTCCCATGTTTATTTATGTCTTTATCCAGATTTGTTGCTGTAAGAGGTCAAGAGGTATGTATGTTCTGTAGTGTGTGTGTGCTTAGACAGATGGGAGTTATATTCTCACTGCAGTCAACTGTGTGTGTGTGTGTGTGTGTGTGTGTGTGTGTGTGTGTGTGTGTGTGTGTCTACACAGAAGAGCAGAAATGTGTATCCCACAGTTACTTCTCCAATGGCATGGCTTGCCAGTTTCTTCAGATTTGCAATCCTACACATCCATTTCATGCAGGCCTCCCATCCTCTTGTCTCCCACATGGCTTGCTGACTTCATCTACTATAAGTTCACCTGCAGACATGTAAAGGTTAGACATACTGTATGCTGTGACACTTGTGTATATTAGTGTGTTCTGTAATGTAAAAACTTAGATAAGTAGGGGTTCTGCTCTCACTGCAGTCAAGTGTGTGTGAGTGTGTGTGCGCGTGTGTGACAGATGTTATTGACATTACAGCGATCCTTTTACACCAGCATGTGGAGCACTGTTATCACGATATG
Organism: Protopterus annectens; assembly: GCF_019279795.1. Classification (NCBI taxonomy): domain Eukaryota; kingdom Metazoa; phylum Chordata; order Ceratodontiformes; family Protopteridae; genus Protopterus; species Protopterus annectens. The sequence continues at coordinate 207,996,189 of NC_056742.1, read as the reverse complement.
CTCAACAAACAATGCTGATGTAATCAGCTATATCAGATTATTGCATATACAACCATCCCACTAGGCCAGGGTCAGACGCAGGCAGATGTCACCTGAGGTTCATAGGAAGTTACTAGGTAGAGGACTAGTGATAGGTAAGCTTTGGGGTATGTCAGGTAGGGACAGGGGTGAAGTTTGCCCCAGACTGTCTGGTAGTAGGTTGGTGATGTCCTCAGGGTCAATATGAGTGGTACCATCCAGTACCATTTGAGCACAACGCTGGGCCTTCAGTTTTAGATTTCTGATGTAGCTAAAGAATGCCACCTGATTATCTTTAGCTAGGGATGTTACTTTAGGCTAGAATGTAGTTTTGGAGGACTTTTCAATATAGCTAATTTCCTTGTTCAAGCTGTGGAGGGTGTCCTTCCTCTGCTAAGTCAGTTCCCTCTTGTTCTTAAACATTATTTTCTTCCACTTGTATAACCTATGTATGCTTGATGCCAAGCAGGATGGCTTGTTTTCTATGAGGAACTTGTTTTGATCTGTTCATGTTCAGCTGACTGTGTACATTGGCATAGCTGTTATTACAGGTCATTTGTATACATCTCTGTACAGCAGTCATTGCTAAATAGTTATCCTATAGTTTGCTTAGGATAAATGTTTCATCCTTTCTGCTCTTGAGGGGGCGTCGGGTATTTATCTGAATGTGAACAAGACTGAAATGTATTCTGACCTGACCAGGGGGCCCAATATACTGGGGTTAGTATAGAGAACCGCTATGTTGGTCAGTACTAAAGCAGCAGGTTTGTGCTTGGAAGATGTTTGACTTTAGTTAGGTTTCTAATGAGTACCTCCACTTATGTGGCTTTATGTGCTGTGAGCTTTATGTGCAAGAGTTGAATTGTGTTTGCTGACAACATGTTTGATATTTGATTTGTTGTTATGCGAGAGAATTTAAACCAAATTCCTAGTATAGGTACAGCTCTCACATGTTGAATTAGTTTGTTTTAGCAATAACTGGTTGTCAGTATACATGAGGTAATTGCTCTTTCGCCTCAGGATGACCATGCAATCAGGCTGCCTAGACAGATGGTAAGAAATTGTTCATAATTTATGGTAGGTATATACTGTACTAACTAGTGGGGAGTGGGCCAGATGGACCAGGTTTTGGTATAAGACTAACAAAACGTGTTTGTTCTATGGAGGACTAAGGTTACAAAGATGTGTCAGTGTTTCACAATGCACAACTGAGTTGCTCGTAGGGAAGCAGTGCAAATTCTGAGCATCTATGGTAATTGACTGCAAACACAACAAAACACAATTCTAGAATACAAGCAAAGTTAAACTATTTTAAATAAGTAAACAAAAAGGGAAAGGCCAACCGTGAGCCTTATTCCAGTAATCCCCAAGTCAGATGGGTTCTTGGCTGCACAGTTCTGCTACAGTGGTGCAGGGGGGGCCTTCCTATTGTAAGAGGGCTGGTTTAAGTATTCAAATGATACCAAACAGTTTAGATTTGGTCAAGCCTGAATAAAGCCTATGCTATAAAATGCAAAATTACTAGAAAGCCAAAGTGCAGAAAATCACAATCACAACAGAAGAAAAAACAGTTTAAATAAAGAAGTAATCCAGTAGAATACTCCAACAAGAGTGTAGACAACAAACTGTCCTATTGTGAAATAAGTGGTCTGGAACATAAGTGCTTAAACCTGATCTAAAACACTTTAAGCATAACAGAAGCAATAAGCCGTCAATGAGCAATTCCCAGCTTAGAAGGGTGTAGACTATCCTCCACTGCAACAAGAGTCTACACCATAAACCTTCCTAATATAAAATAATTGGTTTGGAGACCAAGGGCTTAAACCAAAACAAAGATACTTAGAACAACAGCCAAAATAAGCATTCAACCAGCAATTCCCAGCTCAGAAGGGCAGAGGCTACCCTCTCCTCCCTCCAGAGTGTAGACTACAAACCTTCTTAATGCAAAAGAACTGGCCTGAAACCCAAGGTCTTTAACCAAAAGTAATAGGCTTAGAATGTAATAAGATACCAGACAGATGACAGTGACATGTCTTTTAATCTACCCACATACATCATAACATGGTTAGTAGCCCCTGTGTTATGATAATGAGAAAGTCCTATGGTTTGTCCAACTGCTGCATGTGTCTGGTGAGGTTCCTGCAAAAGTGAGCATTATATTGTATTAATGTTTTGAAGAGTTTGACTACAGTGCTGTCATACAGTCCTGAGATCTGAATGTGATGTTGGATCTTATGATGTGCACCATACATATGTACTGGAAAAAATTAAAGAGAAAGGCTATAAAGCAATGACGCACATTGCAGTTCCTGATTTCACAACTGTTACAAGAGAATATACTAAAAAGGACTGTCATGATAATGATATCTACTGTACCATTTGGCAAGGCAAATATAACTGACTAGTACAATTATCAGTTCAACAACACAAATGCAGATATATGAGGCACTAATGTAGCTAAGCACCCTGTGCATCAGACACAAAGCTTTTGTATCCCTGAAACCAAAAGAGAGAATACAAGGATAGGGCACAGTTATCATCACTTGAACAGGGTGCTGGGGGGGGGGGGGGCAGAAGGCCTAGGCTGACACAAAAGGTTGGTGATTGTGTGTGAGGGAGAAAGGGAAGCAGAGATGCTGTGTGTATGTCTGTTAGGGGTCCCCCATTGGAAAGTGGTGTGTGAGAGTCTGCTTAAGCACATTCAAGCTCAGTGCTGTCTCTATGTCTTGGTATGTTAGAAATGCGTGAGCCGTGGATGGTAGAGGTGGCAGTTCATCTCTGTCACCCCTACCCATGGGATCTGGCTCTGCCAGGAGTTGCACTGTCACCTCCACACCCAAGGTCAGATGGAGTGCTGCTACCTGACCTTGACTGATGTCTACTGAATGTGCTCCCTTCATGGAAATGCCCAGGGCCACAACCCCATTGCCTTCCATGTGGACAGCACACTCCCCGATGGACCACGGGAAGTATTGCCACTATGGGAGCATGATCTGGAACAGCCGTGTTGGCTCTCAGCAGATGTTGTGGCTGACCTATACCCACTAGGACACTGTTCTCCTTGCAGTAGATGTTGCAACACAGACACTGCTTGTTCCATGACAGAAACCCCTTGGTCCATCACAAACACCCCTCATTCCAGCATGTCATTCATCTGATCCAGGGAATCAATGACATTGTGGATGCAGTCACGCATGTCAAGTTGTGCCTCATCCACAACCCTGAGCATTTGTCTGGAGCACCTTTTTGAAGGTGCCTGTGCCTCCATGATGGTCCTAAACATATGTTGAGTGACACAGGAAGAGACACCTGTAGCAAGTGAAGGAGGAGCAGCAGGCTCCTTCCGAGCACCCCTATCAACCCTCCTGTGTGGCACCTTGCCAACACTTTGGCTAAAGCCAGACTCAGGCACAGAAGCCATAGTAGCCACACTTCCCTACTCAATGTCATTGCCCTCCACCTGTTTTATATCTGCGGGCTCAGTGGACTGGGTAGGCGTAGGCCTACTGGTTGTGTCTGGGGAAAAAGAAGGGGGTGGCTAGATGCCAACCTCTGTGTCAGATTCAACCTGTGCACCCCCAACTGTACCTCAGTTTCACCACCATACCATCAATGCTTGATGAGACACTGACATGATCACTTGTGATAAAAATGGAAAAACACAGGCATACATTAATACCTGCACTACTATGGTGCAATATATGCTAAACAACTAACAGTGCTACCACTATTACAGACAGTAAAGCAGTACACACAACAGTCCTAACATGACACATTAGATTTCTAGAAATTGATCTGCAGTACTGAAATAACTTGATTTGGCTTACCGCCTGCAGGAGGCCTACATTGCTTGATTTCTGACAGTTCTGAAATAAATTAAACAAGAGGTAAGGCCAGCATCATCACATTTAACAATAAGACATGAGGTACTACATGCACTCCTCTCAATCAGCATGATATGTTACTTTAACAAGAACATGACTGACAACTCCAAACTGAGCTTATCACTGTGCTGATATTCAACCCCCCAAAACACAAGTGACACAGAATTAACTTTTATTTCAATTGTTTTACTATACAACAGTATTGAGCTGGTCATATAAAAAAGCCTACCTGAAAGTTCTTCCTGAGACTGAGAAGGAGTTGCACCCACATCAGTGATTTATTGTCGGCCACTCTGCTGTGAGTTGTCATGTGTCAGAAGATTCGGTAGGAATTTTTTATGGGGAGGGAGAGGTAGTTCTGTTGCAGGCCCAGCCCCAGTTACCCTCTGGTCTCTGGCAACAGCAGCTGCATGCCTCCATGCAGATGTGAGCATGTCAGTGGCCCTGTGATGCACCTGCTCATAAGTACAGCCGTGGCTGCCCATGGCATTTATGTTAGCAATGATTTACTGCCATATCCTCTGTCTCTCTGGCATAGTGGGATGACCCCTTCCAAGAAGAAAAGCACCATGTTGAAGTAGCATGTCCACTATTATTGTGTTTTCTGTATCAATTAAGGGGGTTCTGCACCTCAATGACATTTTTGATACTAAAACACAAAAAATGATAATACACATAACTATCACATAACTACAGAGTAACTATTACCAAATAAAACAGTTAAGGTAGGCAGTCAGTAGTTCATAGGATGGTACTAGGCTATCAGCCCTAGGGCCTATACAAGCCTAGCCATAACAATTCCCTGGCTATTTCTTCCCACACTATTTACTTCCCTTGACCCCTGTCTAGCAGGGCAACTGACATGACCCCTGGGGTGAATTTCCCTTCTCCCATACAATCATCAAGGTTCCTTTTGAAGAGGGCCAAAGAGGTGCTCTGCTTGACATGTATGGGCAGTCTATTCCAGAGTCTGGGGAGTCCCTGGGTCAGGAACCTATCCCTCCAGCATGTTTTGTTTATTGTGATGACAAGGTTTAGATCCCTGGAGTGTGTGGCTCTGAGAGATTGGGATTTCTTTAAATGTAGCATGTCCAACAGCTCTGGGTTTGACATGGCCTTGTATGTTAAGCAGAGACTGCCTTGGAGTAGACGATATGTGACAGAGTATAGCTGGAGTTTAAGGCAGTCAGCATAGGGCATGTGCTTTAGGCCTTTGATTCTTTTAGTGAGGTATTTCTGCAGCCTTTCCAGTTGTTGCAGATGTCTTGAGAGGTACATACCAAATGGGGCGTTGTATTCTATAATGGGTCTAATGAGGGATGAGTACAGTGGGACAATGACCTCCTTTTTTCTGGATGAAAAGCCCTTGTGATGAGGTGTGCCACACAGAAGGATTTCCTGACTGTTGTGGCGATGTGGTTATTGAAGGTGATACCACTGTCCACCTGTGTCCCTAAGCCTCTTATCACACTTTCGGTGTTTAGTGTACTGCCACCTATGTGGTAATTCATGGGTAGATGTTTTTCCCCAAAGGGGATAACTATATATTTCTTGGCATTGAGCTTGAGCCCATGGCTCTGGCACCAAGCATCTGTTTCTGTAAGGCCCTTTTGTAGAGTATCAACATCATTTGGGGATTCAGTAATGGCTCCCAGTTTGCAGTCATCTGCAAACTTTGTTAGCCAGAGTCCTACAGTGTGGCCTGTACTTCAGAGAAGTAGATGCCAAACAAGAGAGGTCCCAGGACTGAACCCTGAGGTACTCCACTTGTCACTTGTCTGGAGCTGGATTTGGAGTCAGCTACTTTTACAATGTGGGTTCTGTCAGTAAGCCAGTTGGCAACCCATCAAGTGACGTTGGGATTAATGCCCAGCTTAGTAAGTTTATCTATGATTCCAGAGTGGGGGATGGTGTCAAAGGCCTTGGCGAGGTCCAGATAGGCTGCGTGGACTGCCTTGCCCTCATCCACGGCTCTGGAGACTGATTCAAAGAAGTCAATCAGGTTCAGAAGAAAAGATCGGCCCTTCATGAACCCAAGCTGGGTGGGGTCTAGTGTTTTAAGGTTGCCAGTGTCATAGTTTATATAAGTTCCATGATAATACGTTCCATGGCCTTGCAGCTCAGGCTCGTCAGACTGATGGGGCGGTAGTTCCCGGGATCCAAAGTGGATCCCCCCCTTGTGTTGTGGGATAACTGTAGCTGTGCGCCACTCAGTGGGCATGAAGCCTGAAGTGAGGGTATGATTAAACATGACACTTAGGTGAGGTGCCAGCTCATTTTGTAGTTCATGTAGTACACAGCCCGGGATATTATCTGGTCCCATGGATGCTGTATTCTTAGCTTTGGAGAGTGTGTTTTTTACCTGTGTGGCTGTTATTACTGGAATTTGGCAATATTCTGGTATTGAGATGGGCCATTTAGGGGATGAGAGGTGGGTGAAGTTGGCACTGAATCAATCTGTGGGATCAGTACATTTAATGCCATTCTGTTGTAGCTCAGAACAGATCTGAGCATTGCCATTTAGATTCTTGACATAGTTATAGAATGCCTTGTGGTTGTCTTTGGAATCTTTGGCAATTTTATTTTCATAACTAGCTTTGGAGGATTTCATGAGGGATCTCAGTTTCTTACTGAGGCTGGTAAGGGAGTTTTTTCAATCCTGAGATTTTCCTCTTTTCTGCAACAGTTTCTTCCTTTTGTTGTAAAGTTTGTTTATGACAGGGGACCACCAGATCGGCTTCCTTTTTTTGGAGGAGAGCATCTTGCTTCTATTTGGGATGGCACGATTTATGCATGAGTGGATATGCTCGTACAGTGCTTTAGTGTAGGACTCAGCAGTCGAACTTTCAGTTCCCATCTGCATGGGTGTCATGAAGTTTGTAACTTCTGACTTGAGTAGCATGAAGTTAGCTTTGGACAAGTTTTTTATGGAGGCTTCCTTACTGGGGGTGGGGGTGGGATGTGGATGTTAAGGGTGATTAGCTTATGGTCTGATCTGACCAACGAGGGGGTGACCATAGGTGTGGAGCATCGATTTCCCATGTTGGTAATGACCCAGTCTATCATATTGGAGCCTCTGGTGGGACTATGGATTAGTTGATCCAGGGCATTGGAATTTATGAATTCCAAGAACTGTTGGGCAAAGTTGTTGGTACACGAGTAGTTTTCGCAGTTAATGGCAGGGTAGTTGCAGTTCCCACTGGAAAAAAACAGAAAATATAATACAGATGGGAAATACTAACAGGCAGGATGCAAAACAAGGAGAGTAGCAAGAGCAACATATCCCTGTATTTTTTTATAGCAGTAACTCAACTGTGCCACCCCTTCTAGTTAGTGACATAACAGTAACTTCTCTTTGCTTCTACCACCAATAAAAAACAGGGACACGGACCATTTTGCTAACAAAGCACATTTAAAATGGTAAGCATGCATTCAAAGGACCTGTCCATGACACATGTATCACACAGCTTACTATTTTCATGTACTGTCAATCATTTGTACCTCTGAAATGGTGTAATAAACATGGCTATGTCATCAGTACACTTCTAGCTAATGCATACAGATAACAGTATAAAAGGCTTTGCTTTACATTATTCATTAATATATTCCAGCATAAGCATTATGTAGGAAACAAAATGACAGCTTACCTGCTTGGGTTGAATACTCATCTATAAAGATAGCTTGGGAAATATTTTACTTTGCTGAAGATGTAGCAAGTATCCTCACCATTAGTTTGGCTAGCTACACATTTACCTTTTTATAATGCAGTAGATTATTAATGGACTGCACCTGTCTAGGCTGTGTTTCAGAGAAGCTAATTATAGCATAAGCATCTGAACTGCATAATAATCAAATGATCTGGTGGCGCTAATCAAGATGTTATAAAGCAACCATTTAGACTCCATGCTGGTTTTTACTGTGGATGTCAGAAGTAGTGGTGTATATATGGTGATATTTCCAGCCTATTCCATGCCTTGTACTTACTGAAAGTACACACATTTTGGATTTGCAACATTTGAAAATGTTGCTCATTGCTTACCATTCCGCAAAGCAGGCAAGGGTATGCAATGCCAGACACCATGTTTATGCGATAGTAAGCAATGTGTAACAGTGGAGAACAATGCAATGTATAACTTATTAGGTATACAGGCATTTGTGTAAATGGGTTAATCAAATTCACCATATGTAGAGTTCTCAAATACATGCAACTATTACAACAAGAACGGTTGAAAAAACAGTTGTGTATCTTGCACTTAATTGCTATAATCCGCAATCACACAAGGGTAAAACAAAACTTGCATACCCTGTACCATCTGCACCCTACCCCTACACTTAACATCTGCTGCCACAGGATTAGTTCATAGGTTCATAGGTTCATAGGTAGGTACTAGGCTATTGGCCCTAGGGCCTATATAAGCCTAGCCAAAAGGTACCTGGATTTCCCCACCCCAGAAAATTACTTTCCTGTGCCCCTGTCGAGCAGAGCCACAGAAGTGATCCCCGGGGTGAATTTCCTTTCTCCCATCCAATCATCAAGATTTTTCTTGAAGAGTGCTAATGAGGAGTTTTGTTTGATATAGATAAGTAATTTGTTCCAGAGTATGGAAAGTCTCTGGGACAGGAATCTATCCCTCTAGCATGTTCTGTTTATTGTGATGACAAGGTTTAGGTCCCTGGAGCGTGTAGCTCAGAGGAATTGGGATTTCTTTAAGTGGAGCATGTCCAACAGCTCTGAGTTTGACATAGCTTTGTATGTTAGGCAGAGATAGCATATGAGTAGGTGATATGCGACAGAGTAAAGCTGGAGTTTTTTGAGACGGTCCGCATAGGCATCTGTTTGAGGCCTTTAATCCTCTTTCTGAGGTATTTCTGCAGCCTTTCCAGTTGTTGTAGATGTCTTATGAGGTACATACCAAAAGGGGTGTTGTACTCTATAATGGGAGTAATGAGTGATGAGTAGAGGGGAACAATGACCTATTTTTTCCTGGATGAGACACCTTTTTTGATGAGGTGTGCTACATAGAAGGATTTCCTGACTACTGTGGCGATATAGTTATCAAAGGAGAGACTACTGTCCACCTGTGTCCAAAGGTCTCTTATCACACTTTCGGTGTTATGTAGACTACCACCTACATGGTAGCTCATGGGTACAGAGTTTTTACCAAAGGGTATGACAATGCACATTTTGGCATTAAGCTTGAAGCCATGACTTTGACACCAGACATCTGTCTCAGTAAGGCCCTTTTGTAGGATGTCCACATCATTAGGAGTTTTGATTATGGCTCCTAGTTTGCAGTCATCTGCGAACTGTGTTAGCCAAAGACCTTCTGTGTTAGCCTGTACTTCAGAGAAGTAGATACCAAACAGGAGAGAACCCAGGACTGAACCCTGTGGTACTTCACTTTTCACTAGTCTGAAGTTGGATTTGGAGTCTACTACTTTCACACTTTGGGTTCTGTCAGTGAGCCAGTTGGCAAGCCATCTTGTGATATAGGGATTTATACCTAGTTTAGTGAGTTTATCTATAATTCCAGAGTTGGGGATGGTGTTGAAAGCCTTGGTGAGAGCTAGTTAGGCTGTGTGAACCACCTTACCCTCATCTACGACTTTGGTGACCTCTTCAAAGCAGTCTATCAGGTTTAGGAGACATGATCTGCCTTTTACAAACCCGAACTGGGTGGGGTCCAGAGTTTGGAGATTACCAATGTCATTGTTTATAAGTTCCATGATGATGCATTCCATAGCCTTGCAGACCAGGCTCGTCAGGCTAATGGGGCAGTAGTTCCTGGGGTCCATGGTGGCTCCCCCTTTGTGGAGTGGGACCACCGCCACTGTGCACCATTCAGTGGGCACAAAGCCTGAGGTGAGGCTATGACTGAACATGGTACTAAGGTGGGGTGCCAGTTCGCTCTGGAGTTCATTTAGAATGCAGCCTGGGATGTTGTCAGGTCCCATGGATGCTGTGTTCTTGGCTTTGGAGAGTGTGTTTTTTTACCTGTGCAGCCCTGATTACAGGAACTTTGCATTCTTCTGGTATAGAGATGGGCCCTTTAGGGGATGAGAGGGGGATAAAGTTAACACTGAACCTATCTGCCAGGATGTTGGCAATATCAGTTGGATCTGTATATTTAGTACCATTGTGTTGTAACTCAGAGCAGATCTCACTGTTGGCACTGAGATTTTTGACATAGCTATAGAATGCTTTGAATCAGTGGCGATTTTGTTTTCGTAACTAGCTTTGGAGGAGTTTATGAGGGATCTCAGCTTCTTACTGAGGCTGCCCAGGGAGTTCCTCCAATCATGGGATTTTATTCTTTTTTACAACAGTTTCTTTCTTCTGTTGTAGAGTTTGTTTATGGCAGGGGACCAACAGATTGGCTTCCATTTTTTTGGAGGATAGCATCTTGGTTCTGTTAGGGATTGCACAATCCATGCGCTCGGGAAAGTGCTTATAAAGTGCATTTATGTAGGATTCAGCAGTCGTACCTCTATTGTCCATCAGCATGGGTGTCGTGAAGTTTGAGACTTCTGTCTTAAGAAGTTTGGTTGGCTTTGGAGAAATGTTTTACGGTGGTTTCCCTAATGGGGGGTAGGGGCGGGATGTGGATGTCTAGGGTGATTAGTTGTGGTAGGATCTGACCAATAAGGAAGTGACCTCTGGTGTGGAACACCGGTTGCCCATCTTGGTAATGACCAAGTCTAGGATATTGCTGCCTCTGGTGGGGGTGTGGATAAGTTGATCCAAGGCATTGGAATTTATGAATTTCAGAAAATGTTGAGCACAAGATTTGGTACATGAGTAGTTTTCCCAGTTAATGGTGGGGTAGTTGAAATTGCCCATTATTAGGGGGTTAGGTTGTACCCTAATATTTTCCAGTGTATCAAGAAATTAGGAGTGAGAATCCTGGGACATGGTGGGGGATCTGTAGCAAGCTACAATTTGGATTGCGGTCTTGCCCCGAGTTAGTTGCACTTGGATAATCTCGGATTCATTATGCTGAGCAACTAGCCTGGAGATATGGATATCCTTAATGAATATGGACAAGCTTCTGCTTTAGTGTTTCGGTCCAGGTTAGGTGACCAAAAGGTGTGGTATGAATTATAGCCTGGTAATGCAGGGGTGCTCTCTTGAACCTTGAACCAGGTCTCTGTCACTGCACAGATGTTGATGTTCTCCATTTTAAGGAGTGTCTCAAGTGAGTGCATTTTGAGGTTTAGACTTCTAGCATTGAGTAGCATTACCCTCAGATTTTGCTTGCTTGTGCCTATTATGGTGGTGAATTTGTCATTTGAACCTTGCCTAACAAAAGGCACTATAGGGGTGGCAAGCGCCTTAGCCAGTATCCGGAATCCCAAGGGTGACAATTGCAGGCCATCTCTGGCAAAGCATCATGGTTTGTCGATCATGTCATCCCAGGCAGAGAGATACTGGATCCCCTTAGAATGACACCAGAAGCTTAGCCAATTGTTGAAGTCAATCATTTTCTCCTTGTACTGTGGTATCATTCAGGGTGATGGCAGGATGCTACTCATGGCTAGGGTCATACCTGCCTGGGCTGCAAGATTGGACAGCTCCTCCATGCCTCTTTTCATGTAGTCCAAGGAGGTACATCTCAGGTCATTCACACCAACATGGACAATGACAGAGTCATATTTGTACTTGTTATGGAGTGACCTGAGTGCATGCATTATGTGGTGGATCCTGGCACCCGACAGGCAGCTGACAGTAAGTTTCTCCTTGTTTAGCCTGGTGAGTGGATCATCAGTTGCCTGACTATAGAGTCTCCTATGACTAGAGTGTTGGGTATGTTATTATGCCTTATGGGCTGTGGTTGAGTGGCACACTGAGTTTGTGGGCTATGTGTCATATCTGCTATCTTAGTAGCTATTGTAAAGTTCTCACTGTTAATCATGACACAATGCAGCTTACTGTGGCTGCACGATGCACAATATTATAAATTGAATACATCCCATTCATATGTGTGGCTGTCTTGGTCCTGTCTACAACCTTGGTGGTCCACTCCTCCAGTTTGTGCACTGCTGCATTTCGCACAAACTAGCTGAGAATAGCTAAACATGTTCATGTCAAGCAGAGCATCGACCAAACACTATAAAAAAAAAAAAAAAAAAAAAAAAATCAATTAAAACACAAAAGGCAGACTGTCCACAGTTTTGCAGAATGTCCAGATATTTGCATCATATATTTGGCCTATTGCTTGTAAAATGGGTGGTTTATTGTTAACTCACTGAAGATTTCAGTCAATATATAATGACATATACATTTCTGTACGATACTTCGTATCTTTCCGAAAATGCATGCTTGCCCTTTGTCCTCTCATTAATTTAGTGTTTGAGTGGAATGATCTACATTCAGTTTACAGGCTTCATGGCCAGTAACACCAGGGTGAGCTGTACAACCTTGCCTTGTGTAGCATACATCATCGATATTCATGGCATGAGGCTGCACAATGTGCAGTATTGCATACGTGAATACACTCCATGTAGGTTCTGCATGGAACCTACATGGAGTTTACTGAATACTGGAGTTTATTTAACATGTCATCCAAACACCTTGTAGTTTCATAAAAAAGAGAGTCAAAAGTTGTGAGCTTCAGTGGCATGACGCCTGTTTGATACTCTTCATCACTGTTCTTAATTCTAATCTAGGTTGAACCAAGCTGAAGCCAGTGTGTTATGTGTGCAAATCCATGGTTTTGCATGCTAGGGCATAATATTTAAGCAATGTGCAATTTATGGATATTTATCAACTTTCTCCAAACATTGGCAATGCTTTATAGAAAAAAGGTGTGTCTAGAATGTTTGGAAGAAGGACAACTGCAGAATTAAAAATCCCAGATATTCATTTCGAATAATTTTCTATGCCTGCTTTTGCAAAAAAAGTTGATGTTGACATGGTTTGTGTTCCATGGCAGTAAGTTATTCATTGACCTGAAGAAACAATCTTATAGATGATGGTGAAGAAGATAACAGTAATTTTTTTATTACTTCATTCTGGACTGAGATGTGCTGGTCTCAAGTACACTCACAGCAATGATCTCTTGTGCATAACTCATTATTAAGGGAAGATGATCATTTTCTGGAAGCTGATTCAGTGGGATATTTTGGTTTAATTGCTAATCCTGCTCTGTTAGAGTACATAGACCAAGTTACAGTTACAGTATTAATCAGTTTTTGGGAGGCTGGAAATTTAATACATTTTCTCCTTGCCTGTATAGTTTAGTTTGAAGGTTTTTGCTGTGTTTGATCCATAATCACACTAAACTGGAAAGAGATAAAAACAATAGAGGAACATGAATTACACAAGAAATTACTTAGCATGGGGGAAAGATGGTAGAAAGTGAATAGAATACGAAAAGGTAGAGAAGGAAAATTTGAAAAAGGTAGTGGAAAAACCGACAAATGAAAGTCATACCAAGCGGAATGAGGATGGTGAACACAAAGGGAAACAATGGGGGTGAGGGATACAAAGCAGCCACCTGCTGATGATATAAGGTGCACCATGCATGAGGGTTGTATTTGAATGTATTATATTATACAACGTTAAACTTAAAAAAAAAGTGAATCATCCATAGTAAAATGTTTGGCTTCCCACTCTGGTAATAAAACAGTACAATGTTGAGTGAATGCATAGTACTAACAATATGTAGATAAGATCATAAAGAAAGCAATTTGCTACAGCTTAAATTATTGTTTAAATGAAAATCTGAGCACTGCAGTTACTTGCTAAATTTGTAGCAAGCAGTTTGTTACAGTTCAAAAGGGAAAAGTTTTATTTTTTTAACTGTAATGTAAGGAAAGGTGGTTGGGGGTAGGACACAGAAACAGGACCTGAATGACTGGGGGAGGAGGGAGTGTGGCATGTCCTATGTTTGGATACTTGGTTGGTGTGCCAGTAAAAGTATTTTTTTTTTGTTTTAATTTTACTACTCAGTATTCTGATAATGTTAATTTCTCTTTCTATATGCCCTATATACCGAATTTCTCAAGTATGCACTGCTTCCTTTTAAAAATATGTCTCCCTAAATCTTCTGACAGGTCAGGGTTGAAAAGGATCTGTGGGGCAGTCTACTTATCACTTTACCAAATATTAAATAAAAAATGTAACTCTTTTGTGACTGCTTCCATACTTTTTGTGACCAACCACCTTTTTAGCAAATATGAGGAACTCTTGCCTCTTCCTGTTGACACGTCCAACATCTACTACCCTCCTTTCAACTTTCTCTGCTTATGGTAGTTAGAAACCATTCATGCAGTATTCTCAGGCTTTCATCATCCTCTCCATGTAATTTCTACATGTGCCTCACTGCCTGAATTGTCTTTCATCAGTACCCTTTAACTCTCTTCCGTCCTTCTTCCCTGTCTCATTTCTTTCTCATTCTCTTTTCTTTGGCCTTGTCCAATCTTCCTCTTAATGGTGCCTAAATATTTGCCTCCATAACCTCTTCCATTTCATTTGGGGTATCATGCTCCCTCCTTTTACCCTTCTTACTTGTTCCTTTCTACTTGTGCCCTCTTTATATTCTTTTTTCCAGGTCTCCTTTAGTACCTGGTAGTTCTACAATTGAGCCTCTACTACTCTGTAGTTCTGTATCAGTTTCTCCATTGTTCCAATTCTTTCTCCACCATCCTTTTCTTTACATACCATATCTTCCTTTTGAGCCATTACCCTTCTCCTCCAGATTTCTTATATTGTCATCCCTATCTTTTCTCCTGCCCTTCTGTTCCCCATAGTATTTTGATCTTCCCTTTACCCAACTTCGTACATCCAAGTGTTTTTATTACTGCTTTATTCATGTCCTTAACTAATCTTCTCTGCATCTCTCACTCTCTCTCTCCATTATTCCCCTTTGCTTAACCTGCCTCACTTCTATATCTATCCAATGAATGATATTACATTCCAATGCATACATCCATTGAATGATATTACATTCCAATGCATACATCCAATGAATGATATTACATTCCAATGCATACATCCAATGAATGATATTACATTCCAATGCATACATCCAGATATGTAGGAGCCAACAGCTCTCCTTTTCCTATTCTTTCACATTTTTGTACTGCTCACTATTTTCCCCTTGGCTTTACTGACTCAGTCCTCTATGTCTTTTTGCATTTGCTGTACTCTATATTTGTTGCAGAGTGGGGAGAGGATTATTGGTAGTATCATCATCATCCTTGCTGCATTATTTCTCACAAGCAACATACGTGTATTCTTTGCTCCATTCTGGAGAGTATCCCTTACATTTTAACAACTTACTGCCCTGTACATTCTTTCCCAATTTTAATTCTAGGACTTCTGACCCTTCCTGTTGTTTCTAAATCTCCTTGTAGTATTCTGTGAATCTTTTCTTGATTACCTTGTTCTTTTATAAGTATTATTCACCCGTTTTCCTTATTGTCTGTACCAGTCTCTCAGCCTGTTACTTCTTGCCTTTTTGGCTATTTCCTTTTTGCCTCCCACGCTGTCCAACAGTAATCCCTCCAGTATCATTTTTGAATTTCTTGCTCTGTGATAATTTTACTCTCTAATTCCATTTGTATTTCTTTCTCTATGAGCTGTAATGCTTCCCTTTTAATTTTCTTTCTTCTGCCTTTCTGCTGTGCCAGCTCTAGCTCGGTCTCCAGTTTCTTTTTTTTTTCTTCTCTTATTTTCATCCATCCGGCATTCTTCCAGATTGCTTCTGTTTTTCATATTGTCCTGTACTGAATCCATTATTAGTCCTTGCATTGTTTCATTGGTCCCTTTCTTCTTTTGTTTATAGCTAGCCCACCTCAGCCCCTTCTCATTGTTTTCTGTTAGAGCACATTTACTTTAAGTCTCACTGCTACGTGATTTGAAATGTGTTGCTCTTATATTTAGATGTCTTCCATTATTTCCATTAGGTTTTCCTTCCCTAAAAAACTGTCTAACCTACTTGATTGTGCCAAAATGTTTCTTGTGAAGATAATTTCCTCTTGTTTGGATACCTTTAACTCGATATGTCCAGCAACCCACCCTCTTTCATTCCTTGGGCTAATTGTTGTCTCATATTTTTGTTTTAGTCCCTCTTACATCCAACTTCCTTTTTTGAGGTTCTATGGTGACATTATAGTTCCTCCCCCCATTATCTCTTTTGCACATTTTCTTGTCTGTACCCACTTAGCAAAAATGTTCTTGTGGAATTCTTATTTATCGTGTTGCATATATGTTTCAAGTGTTCACATTCTACCCTTCCCTTCCAGCAGGTCCGTCAACATATCCCACTTTTATCACTTTTTTCTGTTGCTTTCCAAAGCCCCCCATGAAATTACTACTTCCGGTTTTCCAACCCTTTCCTTGCTGTCTGCTTCTTCCTATGGATAGTCATAACACATTATCTTCTCTCCATATCTGATTTTTCATTTTGTTTCCTGTAAAAGAACAATCCCTGGGATTAATTAATGCCTACACTACGTGTACACTGTTCTGAGTGAACAGTCATCACAAGCATGACTCATACCTTTTTCTTCTTAATTTTACTTTGCCTACTGATTTTTTTACAGCTTTAAATACTGAGAGGGATTCATAAAGTTTACCATAAAGTGTAGACTACATGTACACTTAGTATAATCTTTCTGAGCGACTAGAAAGCACAAAACGTTGGTGAGGATGTTACTGGAAACAGATCATGTACAATTATTGTAGGTGTTATTGAATCTGGCCCCCTGTCTTTCTATCCACATTAACTTTTCCAGTGCTCTACTATTGCTGATAGGATGGATGACTCCATCAATGCTCCAGATAATTAGCAGTATTTTCCTTGCTGGTTTTGCCTATCCGTTCATACTTTTCTAGTTGCTGCCATCTGGCATATTCCTTCTTCTGGAACCACAGTCATTGCTTTACATTGTGCTATATGGCAGCTGCTTATGCTTGGATGCCTCTTCCCCATCACTGGCCTCTAGAGCTCTATTTTTGCCACTTGCATTGTATGGGTATGACTTGGACATAAGCCTTTTAAGACTTACCTTTGTTCTCTTCTAATTTCCCTGCAGCAACACACTGCATATTAAGCCATTATTGATGATACAATCTTTTTTATATTACAGCATTCCTGTTCATGATCACAGGTCTGATACACCAGTTTCAGTTGTGTCATAACTCAACATTTTTTTTAATTTGCAGTCTTACAAATCTTTACTATGCTACTTGTATGCCACTTTTCCTTTTTTATCACATTTGCGGGTTCTGTAACTTACTTGCCCCTTATTTTGTCTATACATTCCTTTTCATGCTACCGGTTCTTGCAAATTTTAAGACATAGACATAGACATTAAATTTATATTTAATGCAAATTACTGAACATGAATAAATTGCTATGAAAAATGTATCTTTTACCTTGGATGCATGCCAGTCATTGCCCTGGAAATTTGTTCACTTCATCCCATTATTTGTAAAGTTTTTTGATTTTGTGTTCCCTGAGAGTGTTTTTCATAAGTTAAGGGTCGGTTTCATTTAATATATATGTCCTGCACTGTCCACTGTCACTTGCTTTTCAATGTCCATTCTTTCTACTTTCCTATTGCTTCTGTCATTCTGTGGTCAATTTCAACCCTTTTGTAGCTCTGCCTTCAACCACTTTGACTCTGCCATTGATCATAATTGCTTCTATCTAGCTTGCTTACAATATCATTTGTCCAGCATTTTACTTCTGAGTCACTGAAACTTTAGATGCACCATCCTGCTAACTCCTTAGAGCTCCCCGTTGTCTTTTTCAGCTTGTTACTTTATCTGATTTTTGTGCCTAAATTTCCCTTGGGAGAAACTTCTCATTCTTCTGTCTCTTTGATATATGTTTCACTTGTTTCCCATCCACCATCTCTTCTTTTTTCGCATCTCCTTGTGGTTGTCTGTGTGATTTGTTTATTTCCTGCTCATCTGTTTTACTGACTTAAGATCCATCTGTACTTCACAGTCTTCTTTCATTCCCTGTAGGTTTTCCGCATCCAACATTTAACGTCCTACCTGTATCTCTTCTGTAACCTCTCCTAGGTCTAAGTTTGAGCTTCCAGTCTGTGCCTTTTAGAGGGTTCAGATTGTTACTAGTTGGGTTCTTTAGCTGTCTGTGATACCTTTGTTTAAACTATTGAATATAGACTCATAGGTGTATACTAAGCTAACGACTACTAGGGCCTTTAAAAGCCTAACCGTGCAACCCAAATGTGTCCCACAAGTTATATGCTTTAAACATTTATATGGGGGTGATTGCTGGTTATGACATGATTTACTGGCTGTCTCTGTGTTTCAGAGGCAGAGGCACCAGACCAGGGGCGAATTTCCAGTTTCTCATCCAATAGTCCAAGATTAACTTAAATAGGCTTAGGTAGAGACTTTAGTTCCCAAGGATGGGGAGCCTATTCCAGAAAATAAGAACTCTCTGAGATACATATCTGTCTCTCCAACATGCCCTATTTATGTTACAGGAAAAAAATGAGGTCTTTATATGTAGTACTTTTGATGCTCTTTATTTTGTGGATGTGCAAAAGGCTCATCAGAGCACACTCCAAGGATGCCTTGTATGACAAGCGTAGATCAACTTTCATTAGTCTGTAAGAGACCAAGTATTGAGATAGGTCTTTGAGATAATCTGCATTTAACATATTGTTTATGCCTGGATTCATTTTATAAGGAACTTTTGCATACATTCCAGATGCTGCATATGTCTGGTGAGGTACATACCAAAGAGATCATTACTCTAGGATGGGTCTGATAAGGGTTGAGTACAGTGGTATAATGAATTCCCTGAACCTAGATACCATGCCCTTACTTTTAAGTTGAGTGACAGAGAATAATTTCCTTAACACCTTGGAAACATGTTAGTTGGAGTCTATGGTGCTATCTACATGTGTTCCCAGATCCCTAACCAGTGAGTCAACTCTTAGCAGTGTTTTAGCAATGACATAATTTCCCAAGGTGGCTGACTTCCCAAAAGGTACTCTAATATATTTCTTGGCATTCAGTTTTAGCACATGACTTTGACACCAGTCATTTGTTTATGTTTGACCCTCTCATAAGGAGCTTGTATCTTGTAGTGATTCCTTGGCTGGTTCCAGAGTGCAATCATCTATGAACTTTGTCATCCAGAAGCCTGTCACATTGGCTTTGACTTCCAAGAAGTAGAAGGCAAAGAGGAGTCCTGAGGGACTCCACTGATTTTACCAGTACTAACCTCCTGGGCCCTATCTGTGAGCCAGCTGGCTATTCAGCACATTATATAGGAGTTTATGCATAATTCCGTAAGTTTGTTAACAATTAACTCAGTTGAGGCTTGGTTCCTAAAACGTTGCCTCCTTTTGAATGCCAAAAAAAACAAGCTCTTACTCTTCACACCTAACAGTAAGCCCCCCCCCCCAATCAATTTCTCAATCAAATCAAATAATGGTACCATCATAACCCCAGACTCTACCACCAAATTATTAGGAGTCTTAATTGACAATAACCTTTCATTTGACAATCATATAAATAACATTATAAAAGCCGTAAATAGAAAATTGGGCTCCCTATATAGAATAAAACACTTCTTAACACCAACAGCCAGAACTACAATTGCCCACTCCCATCTAATCTCCACTCTTCTCTATCCTCCCCCTATATATATACTAACCTAAAGAAAAAGAATCTCACTAAACTAACTAATTCCTATAATAATATTACCAGGTTTGCCACTGGGAACCCATGTAGAACACACCACTGTCTGAACTTAAAGCAGCTTGACTGGCTTGAACTAAAAAACTTACTGATACTTTCCCAACTTACCATTGTTCATAAGATAGTCTACCAACCTAACAACACACCGATACTCTCCAACCTTATTACCCCTATGCTAACCTCAACTCCTTACGCTCGTCTACTAAACTATTGGCTAGCACTACTAAGCCTAATAACTTAGCAGGTGACTTCTTGTCTTCTAATACAACTGGAAAACATTGGAACATGTTGCCATCAGATCTAACGGTACTTCCCTCCTTCCCACTCTTTAAGCAAAGGCTGAAGCAACATCTTAAAACACACTGGTTATGCCCTTGCTGTTACCCTGACTAATTGTCTGCATTTTCCTTTGTCATTTTGTCTATCCTGTCTCTCCTCACCTTTCTTTAACACTACCTACCCCTGGGTAGCATAAACTGTTTTAAATTATTGTTGTAAATAGGATATGAAATAACTGTTAACATACTGTAAGCAACCTCATATATTTCATTGTAATGAGTACCTAATCTCCTTTTCAAAGTTTTTTTTTTAGATTTCTGTAAATATTTCTTTTTTTTTTAATATGGTGTTTATGTATATAGTATGACCTTACAACTAATGTTCTCTCACTTATTTTTTTTTGTCTTACATTTCTTAAATTTTTACTTTTTTCTCTTACAATTGTACATTATAAATATATATTTTTAAATGTTACTGTTGATCTTTTCTCCCCGGGCCTCTGCTGAAAATGGAAATATATCCAGTTGGACTAGCCCGGTTAACAAATGTAAAATAAATAAAATAAAATAAATAAATGCCATAGTGGAGTATTTTTCCAAATGCCTTTGCCAGGTCAAGGTAGGCATTTTCTACCATTTTACTCTCATCCATTGACCTGGTGACCTTCTCAAAGAAGTCCAAAAATTTCAGTAGGCATAACATTCTTTTGACCAATCCACACTGGGACAGATCCAGTGCCTGCAGGTCTCCTATGTCTTTGTGGATCATTTCCATGATGATTTTTTTCCATGACCTTTTATATAAGATGAGTCAGGTGAATGAGTCTGTAATTTCTGTGATCTGTTGATAGTCTTTGTGAAGAGGGATGACCACCATTGCAGTCTTCCATTCATATGGCACAAAGTCAGTCTTGAAATTATAGTTAAATAGTGACTCCAGCTGCCCTGAAATGTCATTGACATGGTTGCACATAGTTTCTGCAAACAAGTCCACATAGGCTGCTCTGTTCTATGGTTTTGGAGGGACATTGAATTTTGTCAACTATTGCTTAATAAAACATATTTTGCCTTGGAATAGTTCCTGTTATTGGTTTTACATGGGTTACTGAGTTTATTTTGATTTTGAAGGACAGAGCTTTACGGTCAGACCTTACCATGCAGGATGTGATGTGAGTATACAGCGTTCCCCCATGTTTGTGAATATAAGGTCCCGTATGTTGGAACCTCTACTGGGCATTTACAGTAATTGGTCAAGGGTGTTTGTATTTACGAAATCCAGGAATATCTGTGCCTTCAGATTTGAAGCCACATAGGATTCCTAGAATATACAGGAGTAACTAACGCCCCCCCCCCCCATTCTCCATATTGTGTAGTCAGAACCATTGTCATTCTTAAAATTGAGGGTATTTCAACCATGCAACTGTTCCATTTATTCTAAGTTCATAGCAAACCTCCTGCAACGTTTTTCTTCTCTTATAGTGTGTTTCTGAGTAATCATTGAACAGCTTTATGAATATTCATGCAAATAGAATAACTAAAGTCATTTTACTTGCCTTATTATTTTATTTTTACAGCAAAGGAATGGAAACAGGCCAAAACACACCTGATGCTTACTACTTTCCATCTTTGATTGTCCTCATTACTAGTTTTTCTTGATTTCCTGGTGTCACAAATCTCTTATGCAATAGCTGCATTATAAGTTAATCCATTCAATGTTGTTCAACTTCACATCTGCTGCATTTATCTGATGTTAATCCTTCTTAAGACATTTTAAGATCATTTATGTTTTATCTTTTTTTTTTATTATGTCTGTTAGTGCCTGTATTCTGTGATCTGCTTTTGAAGCTCTGCTTTAATTGGTACTTTATCTTTCTTCAGGTCTTGTAGCTTTCCTTGTAGCCTTTCCACTTCTTTTTGTTGGTTTTCTATTGTTTGTTGTAAGAAGCTCACATCCTGGTCTACTGTGATTAGCTTTTCAAACAAAACATGCAATTGCTCATTCCAAGTCGACATTTTAAAAGTATCCATCTGCTCCCCATTTTATGTGTTTGGGGTTGTTGTTTCTTCTTGAAAACAGTTTTTATCCAAATTTCGTCAAGCCTTGTCCAGAGCATTTGGTTAAGGCAGCCATATTTGGTGGGATCTCTAGTGCTGTCCTTTTTTGGATGATTCTTTTCCTATCATGTTTCCACAATACAATGTAGATTGTCGTCAT